>NC_072767.1:15828898-16061010 GCF_022539595.1 Amphiprion ocellaris | reverse complement strand
AGGACACCCTCTCTATTTTTAAGACCAGGCTTAAAACCTTCTTTTTGACAAAGCTTATAGTTAGGGCTGACTGGGGGACCCTGACGGGGTGAGCTGGTGTTTTCATTTGCACAACTGACTTCCCCTCTTGATGTCCCTTTAGTTTGCCCCTAGTTATGCTGCTATAGGCCTAGGCTGCTGGGGAACCTCTCTTGATGCACTGAGCCCTTCTCTAACTACCTATGTATTTACTATATATACCATTATTGCATTACACTCACTCTGTTTCTTTCTGTGTCCTTTCTCCGAGGGTCCCTGGTCCCAGAGCTGGATGCTTCAGATGTGTGGTTGTTCTCCCACCTCCAGCTGCCCATTTCCACCGATCTACTCTGCATCACCCTCACTATACTTGATTTGCTCATCTACATGTTTTTGAATTTACCACCAGCTATATATATATATTTAATGCCAGAGCCGTACACCATAGCAGTAAACTATAATTAGTTTCCATGTTAGTTGTACTTTGCATGTATCATCTGTCTTATCATGCATGTATTATACTGTGTGTTTTATGGTCCTTGTGTCCCCCCACCTCTCTATCTCTACCCATTGACCTCTCCCCTCTACCTCTATCCCTCTATCTCTACCTCTTCTCCTCCTCCTCCTCTCAACCCCCCGGCCAGCAGGCAGATGGGTCCCCCCCATTAGAGCCAGGTTCTGCTCGAGGATTTTTCCCTGTTAAAAGGGTGTTTTCCTTGCCACTGTTGCCTTTTGGCTTGCTCTGGGGGTCAGGCATATGGCTTCTGCAAAGCGTCTTGAGACAATTTGACTGTAATTCGCTATATAAATAAAATTGAATTGAATTGAATGATAGCATATCGCTCTAAAAACATCATATATAACATGTCGCTCTAAAAACATATTATAGCATGTCGCTCTAAAAAACACATCGTATAGCGTGTTGCTCTAAAAATGTCATAATATAGCATGTAGTTCAAAAGACGTCATAGTATAGCATGTCGCTCTAAAAACACCATAGTATAGCATGTCACTCTAAAAACGTCATAGTATAGCATGTTGCTCTAAAACGTCATAGTATAGCCTTTGGTCCAAAAAACATCATAGTATAGCATGTCGCCTAAAAAACGTCATAGTACAGCATGTCTCTAAAAGCATCATAGTATAGCATGTCGCTCTAAAAACATCATAGTATAACATGTCGGTCTAAAAATATCATTGTATAGCCTTTGGTCCAAAAAACATCATAGTTAGAGCATGTCGCTCTTGAAACGTCATAGTAGAGCATGTCACTCTAAAAAACATCATCGTATAGCATGTCGCTCTAAAAACATCATAGTATAGCATGTCGCTCTAAAAACATCATTGTATAGCCTTTGGTCCAAAAAACGTCATCGTATAGCATGTCGCTCTAAAAGCGTCATAGTATAGCATGTCGCTCAAAAACGACATCGTATAGCATGACGCTCTAAAAGCGTCATAGTATAGCATGTCGCTCTAAATATGTCATAGTATACATGTCATTCAAAAGACGTCATAGTATAGCATGTCACTCTAAAAATGTCATAGTATAACATGTCACTCTAAAAACGTCATAGCTTAGCATGTCGCTCTAAAAACGTCATAGTATAGCATGTCGCTCTAAAAACGTCATAGTATAGCATGTCGCTCTAAAAACGTCATAGTATAGCATGTCGCTCTAAAAACGTCATAGTATAGCGTGTCGCTCTAAAAACGTCATAGCATAGCGTGTCGCTATAAAAACGTCATAGTATAGCGTCGCTCTAAAAACATCATAGTATAGCATGTCGCTCTAAAAACGTCATAGTATAGCATGTCGCTCTAAAAACGTCATAGTATAGCATGTCGCTCTAAAAACATCATAGTTTAGCATGTCGCTCTAAAAGCGTGATAGTATGGCATGTCTAAAAACATCATAGTATAGCCTTTGGTCACAAAACGTTGTTTTATCCCGGCTGTCTGAAGTAGGTGAGGAGCAACACCAAAACAGTTAAACGCTGGTTTCCAGAGGGTTAGACGACTATTTATTTGAAAGAGTAAGTTTACAACAACACAACATGTGAGGGGGTTAAAAGCAAAAGGGTGTTAGTAAAATTATAATAAATAAACAGAACTAAAAGTGAACTTCATGTTGACATTGATGGGCATTCCAACCAGGAACAAAGTAAAAGATAATCAATACGAAAATAAAACTCTTCCAGTTCACCTCTTAAAACCCAAAAACAAACTGCAGTAGCACCCTCAACTAAAACTACCATAGGGTTCCCTGTTTTCCTTTCTGAACAATTCAAAGGTCCCTCTCTATCTCCCCACACATCCACCAACCACTGGAACACATCTCCACAGTTCTGCTGGTCCAGCTCAGCTTCCCCTCAGAAGAAGTGCTGCCACCTGCCAGATGAAGGAGCCTTTTGAGAGGCAGCTGGCATCGTGATTGGACTGTGCTTTGGTCTGTTCTAATCCAGCTTCAGCTCCAGAGACGGCAGGCGGGACGAGTCAATGGAGGCCGGGTGGACGAAGGCATGCAGCTGAGTACAATCCAGAAAACAACAGAGGAGGAGTGCAGCGGCTCAGGGCCAGAACAAACAGAGTAGCATCGTATGTCTCTTAGAGAACATCATAGTATAGCCTTTGGGATGAAAAAACGCCATCATATACATCGTATATTGTACAAATAAGTCAAAGGAAAGAGATATACATTGTAGAATTGTAGTAATTGTGGGCTGACTGATTTACTGATTATCAGTATTTTATTTTTTACTGATTTATGGTAATAAATAAATTTAAAAATGGCGCTATTTTGGCTCTGAACCTTTGTCTACCTGTGGTCGCTCTGTCTTCTGGAGTGATTTGATTGGTTATACGTCACGAATAAAACTCCTTTAACTTAACATCTGTACATAAAACAAAAACGTATTAACAAAGTTTCCTGTTAAAGTTTGTGTTCTTCTAAGTTTAACTCCCAAGATTTTAAATACTTTCATTTACTGCAAATGAATATCTACTCCAAATGTCTCACTAATAATAGTCAGCCTTAAAAACCCACAAAACACCCCTCTGTACTCGACCACACTTAGTACAGTCCGGTTCCCCCTTCTATAAATCTGCTTGGAATCATCCACTTCCTGTTTGTCAAAGTGGCCTTCTACCTGGACAGGTTTTGTTGGAGCTCATGCAACAAACATTTTGGGTAACTGCACTTTAATATGGATGGATGACACTGAATTAGAGTTTGTTTTAATGAGACTGAGTTAAGATGTGTAGCTCTGTCGTTAAATAGGAATTATTTCTCAGAATTCACAGAGGAAAGTCTGAAATGTTTGCTAGGTTAGCATCCCACATGTTCTTTGGCTCAGCTAAAGCTAACTCTCTCCAACTTCTGGATCTCTTGAGTTGCTTGTTGTTAAAATATCTTGCTAGAGGTGCTGAAGCTCAGAAAGTCTGAGATGTTTGTTCAAAATTAGCTCATTCTCAAGTCTTATCTGAACTGTCCTCTTTTGTTTGAACTTTCCCTAAACTTAGGAGTTAATGACAGAGCAGCACATCCAGACTCAGTCTCATTTATGTAGAGATTAAACTTCAGTGTCATTCATTGATGTTAAAGTGCAGTTTTTCAAATGTTTGTTGAACATGCTCCTAACCAAAACAGTCCAGGTGGAAGACGATGTGAAGAGAAAGGTCCAGAGGATGAATATCACACATTTACGTTGGAAATAAATGTCCTTTAATTAGACATTGTCATGCAAAAGCTGGATTTCCCTTTAATGATGTTCAAATCTTTGTTGAGTGTTTTGTTGATGTTTGTTTCTAAATGTTTTTTGGCACTCGGCCCCAAAGATTAAAACCTTTTACGGCTCACAAGCTGCAACAATTCACACGTTATCAACTATCTTTCTGACTAAACTAAGATAAAAAGTGAAAAACTGATTCCTGCATCATGAATGTAAATCTTTTTGTTTTTTATGACAGTAAACTGAATATATTTTGGTTTGACATTTTATAAACCAAAACAAGAAATGAATTAGTGGAGAAAAGAATCAACAGATTAATGGACAAAGAAAATGTGTTTTCTAACATTACAAGATTCATACAATTTTAATTCAATTTTATTTATATAACGCCAATTACAGGTCAAATTGTACCAAGACGCTTTATTTTTGTATTTTTTGTTACATTTAAAATATGACAAAGTAAGAAATTTAAACCTCTTGACTAATCCAATTTATTATTTGGTTTTTAAGAGACTAATCGACAATTAAAATAACTTTCTCCACTAAAACTAATAAACATGAGGTCAAATAGAAGGAAGAGTTTTAAATACTGCAGTCCCACAACAAGAATAAAGTTTGTCAACAAAAACTAAATCTGCTGGTGGATTTCATTAAAATCCTAATAAATGATAAAGTGTGATACTAAAGGTTTGTGGTGCTAAAAATGTCAAAGTAAAGATATCAAGTTGAACATCTGAATGGAGGCTGATAAAAGTTGACCTCCCTTCATTTCTCTGGAGCGACTCCATGGATTTTATGGATTTTGGTTAAAGACCTGCTCTTCTCGTCGTCTTCCTTCTAGTCGCTGTAAAAAGTCAGTCCATCCTGGCCGACTTCAACACCTCTTCATGACAACTTGTTCTGCCTCCGACCTCGTGGAAACTCAAGAAACTCGGGAAAACCCATGGAGACTCGAAGAACTCGTGGAGACTCGAAGAACTCGTCAGGCGGGGGAAGGTGTGGTGGGCGGTGGGGGGAGGTGGGGGAGTAGAGGGGGGAGGCCGCCACCCACCTCTCCGCCTACTCTCCGCCCTGACTCCACCCAGACCCCGCCTTGGCTCCACCCATGTGGTCACTTCAGGAACTACGATGCCAAAGGGACGACGAATTTATGTTATTTTATCTGATCTGTAGCTCAGTGAGTTAAGGATTTGCCTATGGAGCTGCAGGTCGCTGGTTCAAGACCAGACCCTTCTTAAATTTTTATCAAAATCCTGACAAAGACAAAGAAAGAAAAGTGCCAGTGGTGGGTCTTGAACCTGCGACCTTCCAGTTGGTAGTCTGTCTTCTAACCCCCTGAGCTACTCGCTCAGATACTAATTCTTCTTTTTTTTGCGCATTTATCATCTATTTTTTGTCATTTTCGAGTTTTTTTTTTAACTCGAGTCTCGACTCGACCGTTTTTCTCAGGAGGTTGGACTTCAGCCTTTGTGCTGGAGGGTGGAACCCTCAGTTCCAAGACTTTCCAAAGCCTCCACACCTCCCGAGTCCTCAGGACCTGAGCTTTCACACAGTCTGAGGGCTGAAATTTTCTAAGTCCCACAGTAGTTCTCTGTTACTTTGAACCTTCAGACAGTCCAAGGACTGAAATCCTCTAAGTTCCTGAGTAGTTCTCTGTTAGTTTGAACCTTCAGACAGTCCAAGGACTGAAATTTTAAAAGTTTCTCAGTACTTCTCTGTTAGTTTGAACCTTCAGACAGTCTGAGGACTGAAGTTTTAAAAGTTTCTCAGTACTTCTCTGTTAGTTTGAACTTTCTGGTTAACAGAAGCCTTACAACTTGTGACCGTGAGTCTTGAATTCACATTTAGACCATCCGAGTTCTTCTCAGACCTTCACCTCTGGGTTTTTTAGAAATCCTGAACAAACTTTGATTGTCTTCACTGAACAGTAAAGTTTGTGGAGATCAGAAGGTAACATTAGTTTGATCAATGCCTTCAACTACTCATAGACTTTATCTGGAAAGCAGTTTTCTGAAATGAGTTGTTAGTAAATCTGTCCATAATCAAACCAAGAACATAGAAAGAGGAAATGTTTGAAGAAACAACTTGACGTCTTCATTTCAGACTAGAAAACGCTTGAAGACCTTTATCTGTTTTTGCTCTTTTTGATCGTTTTATTGTCTCTTCTGTTTAATTTGATCTTCTAAAGTTTAACTGGTGTCTTTTCAAATGTTTTGTCTTTAGTTTGATTCTTCTTAAACGTTTAGTTTTGCTCGTCTCACTTTATTCTTTTCTAATGTCTGATTTGATTTAGAAGTTTCGTCTTTTTAATGTTTTTTTCAAATGTTTTATCGGCTTGTTTGAACATTTTTCTTTTCTTTCCCAATGTTTTTTTATTAAACCTTTAAGGTTTTTCTTTTTAAATGTTTTACCACCTTTTAATGTTTAATTTTCTTTTTAAATGCTTCACTGTATTTTGTTTAATTCCTATTTAAAGTTTTATTGTCTATAAGATTTAATTTTCTAATTAAACATTTAATTTTTTAATTAAATGTTTTGTCTTTTTAAAGGTTTAGTAATCTAATGTTTTGTATTTTTAAATTTTTTTTAATATTCTTCATGTTTAATTGTATTTTTTAAATGTTTAATTATCTAAAATATTTCATCTTTAATGTTTAATATTTTTGTTTAAAAAATTTTGTTTAATTTCATAATTACATTTTGTATCTTCTGTTTATCTAATTAAATATTTTGTCTGTTTAATATAATTTAATTGTATTTAATGTTTAATTTTCTTTTTAAAAGTTTTATTGTATGAAATGTTTTTCCTTTGATTTAATTGCTTTTTTTAATGTAGTTTATTTTTTCAATCTTTTTTTTCCTGTCAAGATTTTAACCCCAACCTTAAAAATGAAACAAACCCTTAAATCACAATGAAAAATACTTCTGTTGTCACAATCATGAGTTAGTCAGTTATTCAGTTTATCAATTCAGCTTTATTTGTTTAGCAGCTTTCACACAGATGACAAAACTAAACAAGCAAAGAGAAAAAACTATGCTAAAACGATGATTAAAACTCAAAAACATATTTAAAAAAAAAAAAAAAAAGATTTAACATTGTAATAAAATATGTTGTGTCCACGGGATGGAGGGAGTTTATTGAAGTCTTGGGCTCACATGGTAAATAATTTAAAATATAAACTTGATATTCAGTCTAAGGAAACTGGAAACTGCAGAGTGACAGAAGAACCAACAATATCTCCTGTTTTCTCCTTTAATGAGTCGACTCTTCTTGTGCTTTCAGATCAAAGAACTACAGACTCTTCACAACCTGCTCAAACTCTTGGTACAGGACCTCAACACACAGGTCAAGAAGGTTTCCGTCTCATTTCTACTCTGAAGCTCACCTTCTCCTGCTCAAACTGCTGACAAATGTTTCTGCTGTTCTAAAGTCTGGTCTCCAGAACTTCCTAAAAACTCTCAAAGTCTCTTCTGCTGCAGGTTGCTTTGTAGAACTGTTCCAGAAAACCTCACTAAACCACATGGAGGGGCCTCAAGATAGTTGTCCAAATGAAACCATACAAAAACCAAACTAGCACAACCCAAACGCTAAAGTCTCCTGCAGCCTACCAGAGAACCTCTGAGAACAGAGAATCAGGACAGGAACTCTTACCTTCTGGACAACCAACGCTGGTTCACAAACAAGAATACAGAATGTGTCTGACCAAAAACCTCTGAAGAGTCACTACAGCCAAGATAAAGACACAACTCAGCTGCACCAAATCCACTAATCACTGCACACATTAGCACCATGTGCAAACTGTGGCTAAAGAACCACATTTACCAAGACAACTATCCAGTACAAAGCCCTAAAACACACCAAGAAACACATTAAAGACGATTTTACTGCTGGAAGCTGCAAGCCAACGCCTAAAGAACAGACTAAAGCAACGGAGCCAAACCCGGTTCTGTGGTGAAGACAAGCAGAAGAAATGTTTGACTGCACAAAAACAAAGCAGGAAGACACTGAGCTGCTCAGGTGTTCCTGATAACACCAAGCAGCCACCTGGACAGCCAATAGGAACACAGCTTACTGGAAGTCCAGAGGGCTGGGTTAGTCAGGTAAATTTAGTTTAAAGTTGAAGCAGGAAGTTAACAAAGAAAGTTAAAAACCACCTTCTGATCCCTGAAATCTCTGAGTTTTCACACAAAGAACGCCTGAACATGTCAAACTGGTTTCATAGTAGAACCATCATTGTAAAAATGTCATAGTATGGTGTGTTGCTCAAAAACATTACGACCCAGCTGTCTAGGGTCGCCGAGGAGCAACACAAAAACAGGACAAACGCTGGTTTCCAGGGGGTTAGGCGGCCATTTATTTGAAAGAGTAAGTTTACAACAACACAACATGTGAGCAGAACAATCTCAAAATCTGTCTTTAGTTCAGCTGAAAATATTAGTTTTTGTCTTTTTTATTGACCAAACTTTTCAGGAAGTAGATGAAGAATAATTAAAGCTCTCATGTATAAGTCCAACTTATTTTGGATCCTTGTGGAGAGTTTAATCTTAGAGTTTGTAAAGCTGTTGAGTTTTTAGAGTCACATGGATTGTTTTGACATTTAATAACCGAGTCCTGAAATAAAATTACAGTTGTAGATTTCTGTCATTTAGTCTGGACTAAACAAATAAAAGCAGCATAAATGTCATTATGAGGAGTCTGGATTGTGGTTTCTCACTTGATAATGATTAAAACATGAAATTTAGGTTGGTTTAAAGGAATATTCCACCTTAAATCTTTGAATGTTGACCTAAAAAGTTGGTTTCAGGAAGTATTCCACCGACAAGGTCCTCAAACATCCACCTTAAAGGAACATTCCACCAAAAATCCTTGGACATGCACCTAAAATGTTGGTTTAACCGAGTATTCCATCCAAAATCCTCAAAGAAAGCTGAGGGGCTGGTTAAAAGGAATATTCCACCTAAAACCTCAAATATAGACCCGAAAGGGTGGTTTAGAAAAAAATCCTTCAATGTAGACCAAAAAGGTTAGTATGGAGGAATATTCCACCTGAAATGTAGACCTGAGAAGTTGGTTTAGAAGAATATACCATCCGAAACATCCTTAAATGTAGACTAAGAGACACTTTGGAAGAAAATTCCACCTAAAATTCTCCAATGGAGACCTAAAAGGTGAGTTTAATGGTATATTCTACCTAAAATTCACGACCTTGGAGGTTGGTCTGATGGTATATTCCACCCAACATCCTTGAACAGAAACTTAAAAAGTTTGTTCAAAGGAATATTCCACCTAAAATCCTTCAATGTAGACCAAAAAATCTTGGTGTAAAGGAGTATTCCACCTTAAATGTAGACCTAAAGGATGATTTGGAGTAATATTCTACTCTAAAATCTTCCAATGTAGACCTAAAAGGTTTATCTGATGGTATATTTTACCCAACATCATGGAACATTTACCTAAAAGGTTGGTTTAATGGTATATTCCCAGAAGAACCCTTGAACATTGGGCTTAATGGTATATTCCACCCAAAATACTTGTACATATACCAAGAAGTCAGTGTAAAGGAAATGTAGACCTAAAAGGATTGTTTAAAGGAATATTTAAACTGTTATTTTCATTATTTAATAATCTATCAGTCAGAACCCTGGCAAACTTATTTTCATCAGTTTTTTAGTGGAAGTCACAAATAAAGGAGCTCTTGGTTTTTCCCGGCGTTAGTGAGTCCAAAGCTGCTGTTTCAACACAGACACGTTCACATGCATCCACAAACCTCTCAGCACTCAAACACCCACAGACAGGAGGCCGGCTGGGCCGAGGCTCGGCGGCGTCCTCAGACCCACGAGTCGGGGAGTCGGTGAACTTGTTGGTCTGGTTTGAAGGCCTCCGTGTGGTCCAGTAGAAGTCCACGTAGTCGGTGTTGGCTTTGAACCGCAGCGACTGGCTGCCATCAGGTGGACCGGCTCATCCTCGTAGGGCTCCTCCTGTAGCCTTGAGGGGACCACAGGAACATTCAGTAGCTGTTGGAGTTCTTCCTGTCAGGCTCGTGGTAGAACGGCTCTGAAGAATCTTGTACTTGTCTTATCTGGAACAATCTAACAGCCTAAACTGTTAACAGCGCTGTAAAGAAGCAAACACTCAGGCATAGATTAGGACTCAAACTAGATTTATTTTAGAAAACAAATCAACTTACAGGCATTTGTTCACACATGTGGCTGAGTAGGAGGCCGTCCAATCAGATTGGAGGTCTTCACTCTGTAGGTTGGTTGTTTGGTGAGACTCTTGGACCTCTATCAGCTGACGTGGATGTTTGATGGTCTTCTTCTCTAGTGCCAGATGATTCATCCATGAATTCAGCAGCTACAGACTTAAATGAAGCTCATGCTGCCGTTATTGAATTCCTGTTCCAGATCAAATGTTCAGAGCTCACCTTGAATGCAGCCGTCTGCTGTCTGATAGTTTTTCTCATTGTAGTCTTCAATAAAGTCTTTTTCCTCATGTCAGGATGTGGTGAGACTCTTTCTCAGTCTCTGCAGACGTCCCTCATTGTGCATCTCCAGAGAAGAAATAGAAAAACTGATCACTGCTTCAGCATCACAAACGCTCTCCAGCATTGAGAGTGTTTTAGGAATTCATTCATTGTGTTGTGAACTTTGAAGGAGCAGAAACTTTACAGCTGCCAAAGATATGAGCTCCAATTCTGGATGCTTTAGGAAATGAAGTTCGTCAAATGAACACTTGATTTTTGCTGATAACTCATTAAATTACTAAAGAAATCCAACATAAAAACCTGTAAACTCTCAGGCAGCTTTTGTTAAAGTTTGTCTATAATTCTATCATCATGTTCTGGAACCAGGACTCTGCAGAAGCTCCTTCAATCAGATACTTGTGTGTTTCTATTTAAGACCTCAGGTTTGAACATACAGCAGAGGATTAGAAAGGAGTGATTTTAATAATTAAATCAGTCCAGTAAATGTTTGGAGAAAAAATTATTAAAATTTTGATTTAGATAGATTTGTGTCAAATAATATTGTAGAGTCTCACTTAAATATATCCAGATTAGTTGAGTGTATTTACATTTTAAAGAATATTTGATTTCTTAATCTTAATACTGTCGGGTCTGACCCTAAATATTATAATAATGATGTCAATTTAAATAATGTTTTAGTGCAGAGTCATAAACTTTAATCAGCTAAACTTACATAATAAATATCACTGTACAATCTTAACCTGAACATTCATATTAATGAGGTAAATTTACATAAATCATGATATTCTAGAGTCTTAACTGGAATATTTCTAACATTAATCTTTTTGTATTGTGCTGATAAACAACAATAACCCGACTTTCAGATGATATTTATTGTCTGTGATTGTGAGACTAAACTCCTCCACATTCTGTAACTTTGGAACCTGCAGCAGCTGTAGGAATAAATCACTGGAGCCATCAGTTGTCTCTTGCTGGTGATACTACAGCTCTTGGTTTGACATTAAATTTAAAAAAAAAATTATTTTAAGGAATTTTTATTAGTGATAAAATTCAATAACTTCACTCTTATGCATTGTAGTGTCACCAAAATCACTGGAGCCATCAGTTGGCTCTTCATTGTCATACTACGATCCTTGGTTTGATATTAAGTACAAAATCTGAATTTTAAGGAATTTTTATTTGTAATAAAAGTCATTAACTTCACTCTTATACATTGTAGTGTCATCAAATTCACTGGAGCCATCAGTTGGCTCTTCATTGTCATACTACGATCCTTGGTTTGATATTAAATAAAAAAAAAATCTGAATTTTAAGGAATTTTTGTAGTAAATAAAATTCAATCACTTTACTCTTAAACACTGCAGAAAAAATAAACTCCATCCAACCATCAAAAGGTTCTACTGATCATACCTTCAGGTTTTTTCTTCCAAGTACTGTCCGTACAGTCCTTAACTTGGAAAATATTATTAGCTGTTTAACATTATGGTTTAAATGAATCAGTTAATGCTGCAGCCTTGTAAGAAGTCATCTTATTGTCTTTCTTCCCAACCGTCAGTACTTGAGGAGACAGGCTAAACAGTTTAGTTTGGTATATTGGTGTTATCTGATCCTCTCTTTGGTGAGGATTCCAGGTTCCATTACTATTCAGTATCATGTATTTGGACAAACAGGTGCACTGTGGATCTAAAAATATAGCACCACATACATCAAGAGAAGAGCCATCAAAGCTAATTTACTCATAATCCTTAAACTTCACACACAAGCATGCACACTAAATAGTGTGCACAACTTCACATGGCAATAAACAACCCAAATAAAATAAAATTCAGTTACTTTTGGTTATTAATGTTCCACAATCTACCAAAAAAATGGATGAGCACTTTTATCTGTCACAACAAAAAATATTTGAGATATATAACAACAATTTCATTACTAATAAAAAATCCTTAAAATCATGAAAAATATTTAAATATCAAACCAAGAGTTGTAGTATGATCAACAGGAGCCAACTGATAGTTAGAGTGTAATCTTTATGCAGTACATAAGAGGGAAGCTATTGAATTTTATTACTAATAAAATAATAAGAAAATAAGAAAAAAAAAATCCTTAAAATTCAGATTTTTAATTTATTACCAAACCAAGAGTTGTAGTATGACCAGCAGGAGCCAACTGATGGCTCCAGTGATTTTGGTGACACTACAGTATATAAGAGTGAAGTTATTGAGTTTTATTATTAATAAAACAATACTAAAACAATGAAAATTCCTTAAAATTCAGATTTTGTATTTAGTATCAAACCAAGAGTTGTAGTATGACCAGCAGGAGACAATTGAAGGCTCCAGTCATTTTGATGACACTACAGTAAACAAGAGTGAAGTTATTGAATTTTATGATGAATAAAATAATAAAAATTCCTTAAAATTCAGATTTTGTATTTAGTGTCAAACCAAGAGTTGTAGTATGACCAGCAGGAGACAAATGATGGCTGCAGTAAATCTGGTGACACTACAGTGTATAAAAGTAATTGAATATTTGTGTAGTGTCTCTCTTCACTGTTTGCAGCGGTTTTGCTATTTGCAGACGGTCCCTGTTCACTCGTTGCACAGCCAGCTGCACATAGACATCAATGTTATTTCTGCAGCTTGAAAGACAGCGAGTTTTGATAAAATTGGCCTTGTAGCACATTGTCTAACTTATAACGATGGGAAAGAGGCATTGTTTATGATTTTACAACGTATATCTCATGAGTTATTGATGCCGAAAGTCCGAATCTGTGAATATCTTGCCAACTTTATCTAACTTACATATTTTAATACCTAATAGCGATAAACTGCAGCCATTACAGGGTCGTTCACAGGACTAATATACGATAGCTAGCGAACTAGCATTAGCTTACCCTCATATCATAGTTCATATCCTCTTGTCTTCGGCTTGATACTGCTGCATCGCCTCCCAAACTCTCCTGTGTGTCTCCTGAGTGTTTCGACTCGCCGCTCTCAGCTTTCTCCGACTCTTCTATTACTTTGAATCTGACAGAAAGCCACAGACCGAGCAGCAGGTGAACCATCGCCTCCATGTCCATTGTTGTGTTGCATTTGTGTCGCACACAAATGACGCTAAAGGACCTTCGGTCCGCCGTGCTATGACGTCTCCACCCACGATGAGGTGGTACTCAATGTGATGGAAAAACAACTAAACCGAGACGAGCCGAGTCCAGTACAGTAGTGGCGAGCCGTGCCGCGCCGAGTAGGTGCTAAAGGAAACGCTAAAGGAAATTTTGTCTTGCACCGCGCTGTATCAACATTTGGGGTAGAGGACCGAGTCTTTAGCGGTTGCCAATAAAGTTTTGTTTAATCCAAACCAACGTAGAGGTGAATAGCGCCACCCAGTGTATCGGAATGTGTTCACAAGCTCTGCATCAATCCATTACCTGGAATCGATTTGCCTTGACTTGATGTGCAGGGTAACCAATCAGGTGTTAGGATCCGCCCACCGACTTTGATGGCCGAGGTTGACAGATAAAATAAATTCATGATCCCCTGCAACACAAGGACCATGAAATAATTAATTAATTAGTGAAACAATAATATATGTTTTTTTTTTACCTAAAAAGAATTGCTATTTTAATAAATTAATGACATTTAATTAATTATTTAATGATGTATTTATTTATTTAATTTTGGCACTTTTAGTCCTCCATGTATTTCAAGTTTTAAAAAAAGTTTGTAGGATGTGTCATGTTGCTTTTCTCTCCACTTAGGAAAAGTAAATTTGCTTGTTTTGCAAACGGCTGCAAAAATTAGATTTAAATGTGTACTGAACTAAATAGCTGTTATAAGTGGAAGCCTCTGTTTAATAATTTTATTTTCTATGTGTTTTTTTGTTTGTTTTTTTTTTTGATGAATGTGACAGAGTTCCATACTGAGTTTAAGGGATGTTTGCCTACCACACCTAATATACTCTTTCTTTGTCATTTCATTGTAGGCGCTTCCTTGGTATCAACCCTGAGAGGGGAACAAAGGCCAGCCAGGAGAAGGTGATGTCCAAGAGGTCGGGGAAGCTGCTCCAGAAGAAAGCATCTACTGTAAATCCCCATGTAGTCACCCTTATAAAAAGACTCATGGACTCTGAGTGGGACTTCATGTAAACCCACAGCACCTCTCCACACAGGACCTCACTTTCACAAATGAAAAGCCCCGTCTGCAACCAGATGTTCATGCTGTCATTCTAAGGTAACAAGTGTCAGTATTGTGTTTGGTTCAGTATAAAATACTTCAGTCCACGTGTCTCAGTTTTGAAGTTCCAGGTTTGTTCCATGACGTGGTATTTATTGAACATGATCATGAGTTATGAAAGACTGATTCTGAAGGCAGAGTACCTGAAATGTGATGTGCAATTTTTAAACAGATTGTTGACATGTTAAACATCATTAGTTTTTTTTGTAGATTTTATTTTGCAAGACTTAAATTACTTGAAATTCATTAGCTGCTGAATGTGTTCAATGCAGTATTAAATAATTTAAATGATATATAGATATCTTTCATTACAGTTCAGGAAAAATGGAAATCCAAACTCAGTGTACCTGAACTAGAACATGCAGAATGAGAACCTGTTCACCATGAGGAAATGATTGTATGTTACTAAAATTTAATGGGTTAAATAAGTCAGTTTTTGAAATATGTTTGATACAGAATTGGTTTTAATAAAAGCTGAATGTTGAAAAGTCATCTCTTGTCTGAGCCATTTCTATGCTATGCTATTTCCTGGAGCTTTCATTTTGAGATGTGACATTTTTAAATCATTAGTTTTCAGCAATGTTATCACTTCATATCATCACATCCTCTGATATCAATTTTACAGTAATAAACTGTTTATGAAGATTACAGTACAAACAGTAAAATAACAGTATAATGGCACCAAAATACTGACAGTAATATACTGTAAGCATAAACTGTAAACATCATAATACTGTAATATTTTTTACAGTAATAAACTGTTGTTGTAGGATACGGTAGGTTTACTGTAGAATAACAGTGCTCTGCTGGCAACTTTTGCTGCCAGCTCTTTACTGTGAATTTACGGGGAAATTTCTTAGAGTGTACATGTGAACACAGACTACCTTTGCTGGCTCACGAAATTTTGTGTATGAGTGTTAATGTAGTAAGTTCACCAGTTTCTTTACATGTATAATTGACTACTTTAGTTATATCATTGCAATTTTCTAAAGGATCGGCAAAGTATTAGTCTGTCTTCTGTCTTTCTGCTGTCCCATTTAGGTATGATGCAATATTGGAATTTGCTGATACTCACTATGTAGAAATTTACCAACTTTTTTTGATGCTGATATTGATATGTGGACAATAACATGGCATATTGTGATGCCTATTCTTATCATGATAGCCCACTAGCAGGTGCAGATATACAGAAGATACAATGCTTTTCAAATGTGCACAGTCAACGGGTAAAATGAGAAAAGCACTTGAACCATGGATGAACCTTCCATGATGTCACCCACAGGCTTCCTGAACAGCAGTTTTGGTGGCTCAGGGCAGTACCTGTCTCCTCCTAAATCCAAGTTAATCCAAATATTTAAAAAGAAGTGGAGCAGTAGTGAAGCTGTGGTGGACCATGCAAACTATGGCCCTGGACTGCCTTGTGATGCCACCATCTTTTATTCAAAGTGGCCACACCCTTAATTATGCATGATTTTAATGCTAAATAATAGGAATAAATATTATTTAAGTAGTGACTTATCTGGAAATTCACCTTGTTCACTTGTCAGGAACAAACAAATCAATTATAGAGACAAAAGCTGCTTTTTTTTTTTTTTTTTTTGTACCAGGCTGTAAACATCTGCATAACACAACTGATGGTCTCAAATACATTAAAAAGGCAAATAATTGCACAAATTCACTCCTGACAAGGCACACCTGTTAATTCAAAACCATTCCAGGAGACTACCTCATGAAGCTGAAAATATGAGAATGCCAAGAGTGTGTAAAGCTGTCATCAAAGTTAATTAAAACAAATAAAAACCTTTGAATGAGAACACGTGTTCAAACCTTTGGCTGGCACTGTATTTTATATTTAATTGTATGCACATTTTGGAACATAACTGTTGACTTCTATCCTGAAAATGTTATCTGCATGTCAGTGTTCATTTTGTGTGGTGCCAATATTTTAATTTCAAGGCTGCCAACGGTCGATGCTGATGATGAAGCCGATAACGTCATGCATCTCTATCATTGTTAACATCCATAAGAATGATGCTACGTGTCCACTAGATGCTTTTTTCTCGCATGTAAACGTGTACTTGAGGCCAGTAGCCGGTGTCCAACTCCTGCCGATTTTCTTCTCGAACTGCCTGCCTGCTCCTGATTGGACAAACGCATCGGCTCAGCAGGTGTCTGCTCCTGGATTTCAAGCTGGACCAACATGGCGGCCCTGTCGCAAACTTTCTCTTTCATTACAAAAACAGTCCAGCCTTGTCCTCATTTTAGTTCACCGATGCCTAGTCTAGACATTTGACAAAGTTTGGCGATGTGTCAGAGCTCCACACGCCGCAGTGAATTTGCATAAAGTAGAAGTGGAGTCTGCTTTATGCAAATAGATGCATCCCGCTCCGGGTAGACGCACTGGATCACACATAGAAACGCACCACAACCGGACCAGCATGCAACATGGTGTATTTCACATAGACAATGAATGGGATGCAGGAAATTGCCGGATCTAGTGGACACATACCTTAACTCCTGAACAACAAGAAACATTTGCACCTCACTTTTTATTTCAATCAATCAATCAAAGTTTATTTCTATAGCAATTTACAACGACATAAAGGGTGACCAAAATGCTTCACAGTAAAAAAACAAGAGAATAACTTCAAGAAAATGCAGTAACTTAAAACAGGACAGGACAAACAATCACACTCACATTCACACTTACGGTCAAATTTAGAATAATCAATTAACTTCAGCACTTGGACTGTGGGAGGAAACTGGAGTACCTGGAGAAAACCCACGCATGCCACTGTGCAGCCCATAAAATATACAATAAAACAATAAAATCAACAGCACTAAAATATACATCTAAAAGAAATAAAAGTAATAAAGTGTCACCATGCCGCTAGGTATTAAAAGCCATTTTAAACAGGAAGTTTGTTGTTGAGGGTTACCTTACCAATGGCTTGCAACTTGCTTATACCTCAACACACAGAATAATAGAGTGAGCGTTTGTCACCCATGAATCCCTCAAACATTCGTCCAAACATGACTGAAGGGTCATTCCTGTTGCCAGCCTTGATTTTCATTTGAGATCAAACCGCCTATTATTTATTTTTATTTTTTCATGTCAGCACATAGAATTCTCCCCATGGTTTTCATCCTGATGTTCCACCTACATGCTGTTTTATGTTCTTTGGCTTAAGGTGCTCTGCAAAAACAGTGTACCTGAGCTGTTCTATATTAGGGGAAATCCTGATAGGGTACACTTCAGAGGTGGGCTTTATCAAGGAAGCGAGCTGAGAAAATAAATAAAAATCATACTAAAATAGAAATGAAAATGTATTCAGTGATATTCCAAATGACAACCCTCACTACAACCTTCTTTAATATACCTCTGCAAATCTGCATCTGCTGCTTAGAGACGAAGCACTGACCCTTGCAAATGAACCCTATAAATCTAGCAGAATGCCAAATCAGCCACACTTCATCATACCTCCTGTTGTTGCTTGGATGCATTCCCTTAAATGAGTATGCATAAAGTAAGAGAGGTAAACTGTGCTTCCAGGCGGCTTTCTTGTCATGTCTTCAGGCGGAGAAGGCATCTGAGATGAGATGAAACAGATGCAAAATGTAAATTTGCTTTTCAAATAGTCAGAGAACCTTCTAAAAATATCCATATGTTAGTGTATATAACTTTATGCTATCTAGACCATGGCCTTGATGTGCACTTGCTAATGATCATGCCTCCACATGAGAGATTATACTGCAGAAGAACTTCTTCCTGCTGTCAAAAATATGCTAAAGTGGATGATATGTTTGCCAAAAACTTCATGGCTGCTTTTGTTTTGTTCATTTGAGTCTGCTTTTTTTTTTCGTCACCGCAGCTTCAAAACTTAAGACAGCTGCCATTCGCTGACAACTATGAACATTTCATCTCCCCGCGATCCCCCAGCGGAGCGAGAGTTCAGTTTGCCTTTCAAAACCCTTCTCTGTGTTTAACCTCAGCTGCTTCTCTGGTTTCCTCTCATTGGCACACCCCGCTGCTCTCTTTTCCCTCTCACCCAGGTTGGATTCCATGAGATGTGAGAGATTTTGATGAGAGGAGCGTTTGCCGTGACTGGGTTGTTACTGCAGCCTTTGAGCATTTTCAGGTCTTCAAAAGGACGTATAGAGGCTGCATGGAGGTGAAGGTTTCAGACGAATTAACCACCTCTGAATTAACTCATTTTGAACCACCTTCCTGACGAGAGAGAGTGAGACACTGAGACTGAAAGAACGGAGTGAAAATAGGGTCACTGGGTCTCATGCAGGGACGTTTTCCATACTAAATCTCTTACTTTTCTGTGAGGTTTGCATGGTTTTTGCAGGTCTCGAGCTTCACCAAACTCTTTCCACTGCACAAACTTGTTATAAATTGTTCATTTTCACCTCATGAATGCCACCTGATCAGTGCTGACAGGAAAGGAACAAGGTTTTTTACCTTTCTTTACCCAACAACTTTAACAAACTTCCAAACTTTCCAACCTTTAGCTGCAATACAAAATGACTCAAGTAGTGTGTGACCCAGTGTAGATTTCTGGTGAGCATTTAAAAATGATCTGGTGTCAGAAGACCCAAAGACCTGTAAAACAGATGTAACATATCTCACGTACATTCAATCAGCCACAACACTAAAACCACTGACAGGTAAAGAAAATGACATTGATCTTCTCGTCACAATACGATATTCTGCTGGGAAACCTTGAATTCTGGCATCCAAGTGGATGTTTCTTTAACACATACCATCCAATTAAAGATTATTTTAAAGATTACTGCAAACCAAGGACACCCCGGCCCCTCTCCCCAAATTGCTCAAGGCAATGACAGGCTTCCACACTCCCGAGATCCCAGCCTGATTAAGCATTTGAGGGATGCTCAGAGACCTCATCCCAAAGGACCCAAATTATCCACTGCCAACATCTCGGTGTCAGACATCATGGGACGCCCCAGATGTCCTGTGTCCTTCCTCCAATGGGTCAGAGCTGTTTTGGCAGTGCGAGAGGAAACCTCCACAAGATTAGGCAGGTGGTTTTAATGTTGTGGCTGATTAGTGTACGCCATTTCTGTGCTTTATATGTAATCTCAGGAAAGTATGCAGATGTGAGATTGGATTAAAGTTGACACTTCTAAATTGCTCTGTGAGGTTTCATTCACTAAAATGTAACTGTGAAAAGACCAACTCCATAAAGCAGTGACTGAATTTCTGCTTGGTAGATATTAGCAGACAAAAACATGCAGTATTTAGTGCCATAAAACGAAGGGATATGACTGTAGCTGTCAAAGCTGTGTCACTGTGATACAGTGTGAGAAGTGAAGGAGGATAGGTTCTTCACTGATTTAAATGTGAAAAATATCTCAGTAAAACAAAGCAAAATGCTGTGTGTGATGTCATGGCCAGGTGTTGTAACAGAGGAGATCCTCCCAGACAACAATCTGAACAATACAATACAACATAAACAAGAAAGCTGTTTTTCAGATGTGGACTGCATGCTCTTCTATTTGAATCAACCCTGTTGACTGCTCAGGCTGCAGAATGCTTTGTGTATTCACTTGCACTGCTTACATATACTGCAACTGCAACCCAAACCAACCAAAAGAGTTGATTTTTCCCTCCATTTTATGCACTGCAGTGATTGTGTATTGTCTCTGAGCGCTGCCAAAATGCCAGTGACCTCCACTTAATACTGTGCCTGAACATATCCTGCATGGAAAGAACTGTTTCAGCTGCACCAATTGTACAAAAAATTACTGGACTGTATTGGCATGCCAAAGTAAGCCAAAACATTTCAGAGCATTTCAGTCAATTGGCAACAAACTTGGTTAATTTGAGAAAACTTTCAAATTCTGAAATAAATTTGGTCACATAATTATAATGTTATAGTAACAACTTTTTTTCATCCTCCTCCTTTGACAAAACATTTGTCAATGTTTTCTCCTTTTATAAATTTTGTATATCCTTATTTGCTCTGCCAATTACAAATGTAAAGTGACAATTCACAGTGGGTGAGCAGCACTATTAGCATCACATACTAGCATTGGGTAGGGCCTCTCTCTGATGTCAAAACAACTTCAGTTTTTTTTATGGATTTTCGAAGATGTTTCTTTGACAGTGAGGTCCATGTCGACATGACTACACTGCATAATTTGAGCTTGAACCAGTCTGACCTTTCTCTGACCTCTCATCAGCAAGCATCCACAGAACCGAACAGCAGCGTCAAAAATACTTAAACCAGCTTGTTTTGCACCGATTCTACAGTTACAGCCACCGAGATCACATTTTTTATTCTGATGTCTGATGTGAACGTGAACGTTAAAGTCCCTGTATGGTCATTGATTTAACCCATAGACACTTATATATGTGTATCAAAGTTACATATTCAGAATTTTGTAAATAATCCCTTAGTTCTAATCAGCTTAGATGTAACTCTACCCACGTAGATACACTGATCAGCCACAACATTATGACCACTGACAGGTGAAGTGAATAACAATACATAAAACAATCAAAACAATACAACAGACAGGGCAATTAACATCAGATGGAACATGCAGTTTTAAACAGATGTGTTTTGAGTTGTGATTTAAAATGGAGGAATGAATTGGCGGCATGAACTATTGGTTGAATTTACCTTATGGGACAACTTGCTGAATTTGTCGGACAAGTAGTGAAATTAGTTCCTACCTAAGAAAATAGTGTTCTTAAATTACTCATGCATGCCATTTTAAAAGAAAAACAAATGTGTTTGTCTAAGTATAATGGATTTAAACCATCACTCTCCTTTTGCTTTTGTTTTTCCTCTGCAGATCAATATTCCCTCAGTGCCTGGTCTCAGGCATCACTGTCACACTGTAACAACAAGCTGCTCCGGAATTAGGGTCGATTCAGCTTCATCAAAGCTTACAGCTGTAAAGTTTAGTCACCTTCCACTTCTTCACCGTGGTTTCACTACTTTCCCTCAAGCATCTGTCTTTTCGAAACAACCCTAAAACTCCAATGGTAAGTAAATTGCTTGTTTATCCAATTCGTCAAGGGATTTGAATGAATGTTATGAGGACTCAGCATGGAAGCGTCATGAAAGCAATCACACACTGCCAAGAAAGAGGAGCCCCCAATGCTCATTTGCAGCCCTGGGTTTGTTTTTTATTTGAGTTACATTTGGAAAAAAGGCATCAAGTGAAATTCATAATGGGGAAAAAAAAAGGAAAAGACTTGGCTCATGTCTGACTGAGGGAGGTAACAGACTACTGGCAGCATCCTTTGGATCCAGAGGCTGCCAGTCCTGGAGAGATGATGGAGATTGGAAATGGGTCAGAAAGAAAGAAGTCTATCTTCCTCTTAAGAGACTAAGCTCAATTTAGAATTCTTGAGGAAACTGAAATATTCTTCTTGATCCAGAAACTGAAAACCTCAAAATACACAGTGTGAGAGAGAGATGGGAGAGAGGAGAGTTTTGTCTTCCAAGTATCGTCGCAGCCATTTACCCCATCATTTCCGTCAGCCTGTCAAGGGCTGCTTTTGTTCTCGCACGTTCAAAAAGCACGAAGACCCTCATGATGCAGAGGAAGGAAACGTTTGGAGTAGGGGAGTGAACAGCGTTAAGTTAAGAGTAAATTTACACAGCTCTGCACATGAGCTGTGAAAAAGTAAACAAGGCACAATTTGGGATTGTTTCAGACGTTTCATTGCTTCAGATGTTTGTCTCGAACAAAACAGCAGAGTGGAAGAACAGAATGAGGCTAAGAAGAGGAGCCGAGCAGAATGGAAATTAAACTCTGAAAACTCTGTCGCCACATTCTGGGTCGGTCTCACATTATTCTTCAGAATAAACAAAGCCAAAGTAAATAAAGAGAAATAACTTTTTCTTTTTAAAAAGCACAGGGGATGGGAATAATGCCTCCAATACTTTATCAGTGGCTACTGCACAGTGGACCGGCTCACCAGCCTCTCCTCAGCTATAGACGTTGGGCAGGAACCCCCAGAAACCTAATCTCCTTTCTGGAGATAAGGCCCGGCAGTGCTGAGGAGTCAGCCATGCACACAGCTGTGTCCAAAGCTATTACCGGGGAGCGGGAACACTCCCTACCCACCAGCCACGGCTGTTTCCCCTCCCCAGTAGATGTTACTTTTCACCTTCTGGAGCAAGATGTCCAGATCAAATTCACTGTGGCAGTGAAAAGAAAACGAAAGAGGAAAGAGGAGACGAGATGAAATGAGATGAAGCAACTATTTTTCCTTGACTATAAAAGAGTAAAGTCAGACGCTGTGGTCTCTTAATTCTTCGCACTGTTTGTGCTTCGTGACAGGCTTCAAAAATCCACATCAAAAATAGCAAGCAGCAATGTAATTAGCATTGTGTGAGCAAACACTTTTCTTTTCACTTTCATTTAACCAAACAAGCATTTGAATGAGAAGCGCAAAATTCAAATGCAGGCAATCAAGCAGAAACAAAACATGTGTTGGCTCTTTTTCAGACGGCAACCCAAGGCCAAATTTAATGCCTGTCATTTTCTTCAAAACCATCATTTTACAAATTCTGTCTCCTCCTTTGTAGTCATGCGGTATGTGGGAGATGGCCCTTTTTGGCCAGAAAAGAAAAAAAAACAGATTAAATGTGCTGCAATCTGTGTTGCTTCCCTGAGGAGAGGAGAAATGACACACCGCCACTAATAAAACACATCAGATTAGAGCCTTGTTTTATTTTCAGAGGTAAATTCCACGAGAGGAAATTAGTCTGTAACAATCCCTAGAATGCTATAATAAACATGCAACATTAAATTACTGTCTGTCACATATTAAATGGTTATTTACTGCAATTTATGACTCAGTTTCAGGTGCTGCAATGCCCTTTATGTGCATCTTATAAATCTACTGGCTTTTTCACAAGCATCATCAAGAAAGAAAGAAGCACATAAAAGGCAGAGTCCTCACAGTCTGAGACAGATACTGTTGCTGTATCAGTACAGATGGGGGGACACAGTCTTCAACCACAGACAGCAGGAAAGAGAAAAAATCAGACAGCCGTAACCATAACGACAAGTGGAAACAGAGCGGACAAGGACACAGCGAGACAGAAGTACCAGGGGAGGGAGAGGATACATGGGTATTTAGCATAATGGTAACTGAGTGAGAAGCTATATTTCTCTGAAACAGTGGGGATCAGCTCCTGCAAGAGGTCACAACATGAATCTGAGAGTAGAAAATAAGGCATATCGCCAACATTCACAGGTACACATTCCAGTTTTACCTTGACAAAATGCAGCAACAAGTGTGTGGATTATAAGATTTGCTCTCTCTGTTTCAACAGCACATAAACAAACCCTAAAGAAAACCAATTAGAAGGTCTTCTGTAAAGTGCTGCTGTTTCAAGAAATAATTTCTCATTATGGAAACCAAAGCTCTCAAATGTGCAAACAAGGTTTTGCTTGGAGCGGAGCCAGACCGTAATTTCCGGTTTGATTAAACAACCCACTAAGTGACTCATCATAACGAAGGCCCGCAGATTAACTAGCATCAGAACAGTCTGAGGCCAGGTTCCTCCCTCTGCCAGCAGATGTTTTGCTGCAAATCAAGACCCCTGACAGGTTTAGGGGAACACATGTCAGATTCCACTGATGAATAGAGGTGCAAGGGATCTATGGAAGGCATAATTACAGCGTTATTGATTCAGATGAACTCCGTTTGCAGTCGGGAGTGAGTTAAATCTCCTGCCGAAGCAGAGCGGTGCAGTGATTGAGCTCCCGATGGATGGTAGGTACCTTGACTCGTACTGTAATTTAAAGTAGAACAACTCATAAGCAGTCCTGCTTCCAAACGTGTATTATGTTCAGCTGCATTGTTCGCTGATTGGATTTGTGCTGGAAGGCCACTGCAGGGAGTAGATCATTCTGCTACACATTCATACATTTTCCCGGACGGCCAGGTGACTTCTGAATCAGCACGGGGAGGGGGGTCACTGGATTTATGAGCTTTAGGATCAGAGGCACAAACATGCAGATTACATGTGCAACTTTGCACTTTTCTACAGTAAGTCATATTTATGATCTATCTGTGTACAGAGTTTGGAGTTTTATGTACACTCTCCTCGAAAGGTACTGGAACAGTGACGCCAATTCCTTTATTGTTGCTGTCGAAAACAATTGGGTTTGACATCAAATGATGAATATGAGACAACAGATCAACATTTCATCTTTTATTTCCAGGTATTTACATGTGGATCTGATGCACAACTTAGAAGATAGCATTATTTGTAAGAAAACAGCAAAGTTTTAGGTGAGCTAAAGTATTGGAACACATAGACTTAAAATAGATTAAAATGTGATGCTTTTCCAGGCTTTCACTCTCTGGTTTTCATCTTGGTTACACCTCTAACTATAGATGCAGGCTGCACAGTCAAAGCCCAAATCTGAAACTGAATGTAGACATTTGCTCACCTAAAAAAAATGATGTTCTCTTACAAATAATGCTGTCTTCTAAGTTGTGCATCATATTCAGATATAAATTCCTGGAAATAAAAGCTGAAATATTGATCTCTTGTCTCATATTCATGGTTTGATGTTAAACCCAAATGTTTTCAGTCTACAGCAAAAATAAAGGAATTGACTTCAGTGTTCTAATACTTTTGGAGGGGAGTTGTTGCACCATCTAAAAAGGAAAAAAAAACTAAACAACCCTGAAAACTTTGATGTGTATGACATGGTGCTTTGTCTGTACTGCACAAAATAGAGTTGGCCTCTTTTTTCAAAATGACATAAAATATTCCAGCACAAACAACCAGCTAGCCGCAGGTCAGTTTTCATTCTTCTTTCATCACTGTTCAATATTGCATTGTATTTCACTAGCAGCAGAAACAATGCACTTGGATTTACATACTCTCATAAATATGGCCTTTGCAGCGGGCAAAGGCCAGCATCAGCTGCCATTTCCCTCGTATCGCTGTGCCTCTGCAAGCGATAACAACATTGCCAGCCAATGGGAGCTTATCACGCCGCAGTGACACTTGTGTGGGACACAGTCATAGAGATCTTTGCAGACAAGCAAAGAAAAGCGACAAGAAATGAATGTGTGGACCTGGAAGACTTCAATAAAGCCAAAGCAAAGCTGAAGAAAATTCAGGCAGTGAGACTGGGAGGCCGGCGAGTTGCTCTGTGTGAAGCAGTGGAACAGCAAGGGCAGGATGTAGAGTTCAGGGAACGTCTCAGAGAATGTAGAAGGATACAACAATATCAGCCACAAGGAGAAGTAATCATGGTCACTCTATTAAAATGTGATATATATATATATATATATATATATATATATATATATATATATATATATATATATATATATATATATATATATATATATATATATATATATATATATCATAAGTTTAGTATATCCACAATAGCAATCAGCAACAGATCTGATAGAAAAGCATCAGCAAATGTTGTTTTCAATCTGAATGGATTAATAGAATTAAGCCAGGCTACCTGCTGATATTCCTATTTTTATACTGATCATGAGTTACATGATTACTTGTACGTGGAAGGAGAATAATCATCAGGTTTTCTATAGCATCTTTCAGGATGTTGTACATTCTCTGCTGCAGCTAAGTCATTTTGGCCAGTCTCACCGCTTCCATGTAGTTGTTTTTAGCCACAGCAGGCAGTGAAATAACCCTTAAAACCAACTGCATCCTGTACATCCAGCAACACATAGTAGACCAGCTTAACAAGTAGCTGCTGAACACAGCAGAGCAGAGGGCCAGATATTTCTGTCAGAAGATAATAGACAGCAAAAATAGTGCTATTAGATGGTGAATACTGTCAATATTTTCACCAGGTGGCTCGAGACAAACACTTCCAATGACTGTAATGTAATATAATAATTGTAAAATAGGAACTGTAACCTGAAGTTCACCAACTTCAAAGGTGGTTATATGTCAGTATGCTCATAGATAGCCCTCCCGCTTCCACCCACTGCAGAAAATTGAACCAAGACATTGTGGACTCCAGATGGTGGAAATGTGGCATCGATGTCCTGCTTTCTAATCAACCAAAATGTGAACACAAATTCCATGAATGTCACATAGCCCAGTTATGGATACCAAAGTTTTTAGAGGCTTCCTGCACACTTCTCATCTTCTTGATAAAATTAAATCAATTTTTTTCCCACATAAATTGGTGCCCCGCGACCCTAATGAGGATTAAGCGGTGTATAGATAATGGATGGATGGATGGATGGATAAATTGGTGCCCTCAACTTGTTGGGCTTGGAGATGTGGTTATTGAGGTCCTTGTCCTCAATAACCACATCTCCAAGCCCAGATCACTGCTGCAACGACTGTCTGCAAATGACGCCACCAGCACAAGATGGCAATGTCTTTTATGATTGATTGATTGATTTCTTTATTTTCATGTCATGCACACAAGTGTGCAAAACCCTGATGGGTTTACAAGACACCAATATAATCACATTGCAGCAATATGTCCAAAACACACATTATTCTGCTGCTCAGTCTTCAAACTAAATGTTTCCTTCTATCCCAGGCCTGGCAAAGAAATTCTGCCATGAAAAAAGTTCCCCTTCTAAAACATGACTCAATTTTTTCATGGACGTCCAACCAAAAAAAATCAACACAAACAGAGGACATCTTACTGAGAAGTACCTCCTTGATATCTTAGCATTCCGAACAGTAAAACATAAAATAAACTTCATTCTCAACTTCAACTAAATTGCACAGCAAACAAAATCTAGGTCTGTCCTCCTCTGGAGTAGCACTAAACCTCCCAGCCTCTAAAGCTAATGCTAATGTTCCTGGCTGTAACTGTGCACACAGGGATCTCTGTCTTTTGTTTAAATTATACTTCACATACGGTTCCACAATTTATCAGTTCTTTACAACACAGTAAGGTCATAGTTTTGGTTTATACCAAATATCAACAGACCATTTTTCTGTAAACATAAGGAACATATTATTCCTCATCTCCTGAAAATTATGAAAAATAAATGAAATGAAATAAAGATCTCAAGTGTTTCAGATAGTTGTCTTCGCCTCTGAAAACCTGTCATGCTGTCTGTCTATATACATTCAGTGGAGATAAAATGGGGCTAATTCAGGGAAATAAATACACCAGATGCTTTGACAAATTACTTTTGCTTTTAATTACAAACACATACCTTTCAGTTACTTATATGTAATGCGTAAGGATTAGTCTTTTTAATAATTCGCCTCACATTAACTGAGATGGTGAACAAAACCATGTTTTGACCGAGCAAAAATACTTAAACTAACAGACAACATGTAACCATGCTCTTTAAATATTGATTCTAATTTGGTAGGTTTATGCATTGAACGGCCTTTTTACATGCAGTGAAAGGAAGATGATTGATTGTTGCCTTGTTTGCATCACGACTTACATTTTGCTTAAGGTTTGTGACATGACCATAACAAAAAGATACCCTCACATCCGACAACGTTTAGAACACAGGACTTACTCTGACTTCCAAAGCAACAAACAATTTTTTTTCAACAAAGGCCCAACCATTGTCAATAATCCAATCACAGTTACAATATGGCATTTAACACATTTGATTTCTGCTGTACAGCAGATTTGAGAGTAGTGAAACACCCAAAGGGCAGTTTCCTTAAAAAAAAAAAAAAAAAAAGACAGAATGGGGCGTTAATTAAAATGAAGTATAACCTACTATTCCTTTGAAACCTAATTCCTCACAGTGAGCGAGCAGTTATTGCTCATTCATACAAATACACCTCCTAAACCCAGCAGTGCATGTGCACGATGCATGCACGAGTACACACACACACACACACACACTCGCACCCTCTCACACACGCTCATGCATCTGCACTAAGAAACATTTATAATACAGCAGTGACACCCTCCAGTGGACTACACAAGCTGTTTTTCAGAACTAAAAGTACAGTAAAAAGCATCTCCTGCCCGCCTGACAGCTCAGGAGTTAAAAGGAAAATGTTGACAATGCCTAACTGTTTTCTTAAGTCCCTGTGCGACTCCTTCTTCAGAGAATAACACCTTCCCTTCTGTGGGCATCTACCCCCTTCCAATCTCTCTCAGGCCTAAACACAGCCTTGCACATGGCTCGGAGGTTATTTTTCTGTCTTCCCCTCATCTGTCGTTTTTCCCACCGTTGTTTTTGTGACCCACTCCAGCCTCAGAGAGTCTCCAATCCCATCAACATGTTGTCTGCTGCTCGGAGTCTCAAATGGCAGGTGAGAGCTGCCAATAAAGTCACACCAGCTGAGATGGATCCTTTTAGTTGATGCCTCTCATCTGGTCACTTTGCCGCTTCCGGCCCAAATTAAAAATCCAGGATTACAGAGGTGGAGCAGAGCGAGGGAGAGTGAGATGAGAGTGAGCAGGGAGGGAAGGTAGATTGCCGTTTGACAGCATCAAGCTGATGGGCTCATCAATAACTCGCCTTCACACTGAGGCGGCAGAATGAAAAGGTCAGAGGTAACATCCTCGCTGACAAGGGAGCCCTCGCTCGCTGAGTGGATTTCATGTTGCCGAAGAAGCAAAACAAAAAATGTCAGCAGGTAAAACGTGTACATAAAACTCCAGCGGAGAGTAGAAATTATACAAACCAAATGGTTTCTCTTGTCTGGAATAGTCTACTGCCTACCCGTCTGTATTCACAGTGTGCTGGCAGCGTCTGTCAGATGCTTACAGTCAACAAGCCCTTTTGTGATACCAAGCAGGATGTAGATTTTCAAAAATACTGAAGAAAAACTGAAGTTGGAAATAATGTGTTTTAAATTTCTGTCCGTGCGATAAGCAAAGGCCACTTCTCTCTCCAATACTGCCGAACAAAATGTTGATACGAGACGATTCTGCAAAAGCTTTGAGTGCATTCAGTGATATTTAATTTTATTTTTCACATTCAGAGCCAATGTGCCGTAGAAGTGAATCATTCCTTCTGTGTCTGTACATTGAAGTTACAAGGTGTGATAAGGTGCGGTTAAAGTTATTTTAAAGCAAAACAGCTAAAAGTGTTTTCTCAGTTCTGTGCTGTAGAATCAGTGTATTATTGATGGGATTTGGCAGCAGAGTTTCTAAAAGCTAAACAAGAGTTAGTATTGCTCAAGGGCCAAAACTCTCCTCGAAATTAAGTTTATGCTTTTGATATTTTCTTTCTTATTCAAGTAGCAGGTCCACTGCTATAAAACATATTGCATTGAACATTCTTTTTTTTCTTTTTTTGTAAACCAAGCAATTCAGAACATACTCAATCAGAAAAAGGACAAAAATATATTTGAAAAGCAACAGAGGTCCAGTGGTCTGTGTGTAGCAGAGAATCAGGAGAGCTACAACACACTTGGTGCTTTTACTGGAAGTCTGCTCTGTGTGGTTTATATCGAATCTAAAAGCATTGTTTTTTCAGTAACAAAATGCACACATAAAATTAAACTAGCCTGCGAGTGTGTGTGATCTTTGACATTGTGTTGTGACTTATTTTGTACTGATTAGATTAGATTACATTAGATTAGATTAAATTTTCACATATGCATACAGTATGGCAGTGAAATACAAAATGTGAAAATAGGTGAAAATATAAAATACAAAAGAAAAATATAAATAATACAAATAGGTAAAACTATCATATACAAGAAATACAAGCAGGTAAAATTGACATACAGTGGATAAGATAAAGTTCTTTATTTCTCCCCACTCCAGGGGAAATTTACATTGTTACAGCAGCTTTATTTACAATATATACAAGGGTGGCAAAATTTTTTAACAGAAAAAATAAAAATAAAAATAAAGTTTAAAAGTGCATAGATGTGCAGTGCAAGAATGTCAGTGCAAATTTTATGGTTTGGGGTGGTAATGATATAGTCCAGTTTATGTTAACATCAGCCAGTGATGCTGATGTTGTAAAGTCTTATAGCAGATGGGATGAAGGACCTGCGATAGCGCTCTTTCTTGCAGGGTGGATGTCTCAGTCTGCTGCTGAAGGAGCTGCTTAAAGAAAGAAGGTATGGAAAAGTTTGTCCACCCCTGATAATTTTCAAGATTTTCCTTTATAAATCACTGGTTGTTTGGATCAGAAAAGGCTTCTTCCGCATTACTCTCCCATACAGCATCCCCTTGTGCAAAGTGCACTGAATAGTTGAATGATGCACAGTGACACCATCTGCAGCAAGATCATGTTGTAGGTCTTTGGAGCTGGTTTGTGGGTTGAGTTTGACTGTTCTCACCATCCTTCCCCTCTGCTTATCTGAGATTTTTCTTGGCCTGCAACTCCAGGCCTTAACTAGAACTGTGCCTGTGGTCTTCCATTTCCTCACTATGTTCCTCACAGTGGAAACTGACAGCTGAAATCTCTGAGCTAGCTTTTTATATCCTTCCCCTAAACCATGATGTTGAACAATCTTTGCTTTCAGGTCATTTGACAGTTGTTTTGAGGCTCCCATGTTGCCACTCTTCAGAGAAGATGCAAAGAGGAGAACAACTTGCAATTGGCCACCTTAAATCCCCTTTCTCATGATTGGCTTCACCTGTGTATGTAGGTCAAGGGTCAATGAGCTTACCAAACACATTTTGTGTTCCAATAATTAGTGCTAAAGGTATTCAAATCAATAAAACAACAAGGGTGCCCAAATTTATGCACCTGCCTACTTTTGTTTAATTATTGCACACTTTCTGTAAATCCTATAAACTTCATTTCACTTCTCAAATATCACTGTGTTCGTCTGCTATATGATATATTTAACTGAAATTGCTGATCTGAACAACCAGTGATTTGTAAAGGAAAATCTTGAAAATTATCAGGGGTGCCCAAACTTTTCCAGACCACTGTAGTTATGGAATGAACACAGTGCAAAATGTAGTGGACGTGCAAAAGTGAGGATGTGCATTCACACAGAGAATGTGCAGTTTGTGTGATGTGCAGTGTTGCAATATTTACAGTTGTGTGTTGATAGTCCTTGTTTGTGAGGTGCTGGCTGGAGGTCAGAGTTGACAATCCTGACAGCTTGAAGGAAGAAGCTCCTCCTGAGTCTCTTTGTTTTTGCCTTGATGAGGCGAAAGCGTTGGCCGGAGCGCAGCCACTCCAATGGCTCGTTGTGAGGGTGTTGAGGATCCTTCATGGTCCTGTTTGCCCTGATGTGGATGTGTCCCGATGGTACGCTCTGCTGACCCGGTGACCAGAATTATTCTAAACATAGTATGTGCTTTGGAGAAGCCAAGAAGCAGTTGCGGCATCTTACCCAAAACTAAAGTCAATCTTAGTTTTTAGAACTTTTTCTATTCTGTCTCTGGTTATTGTCCAGCATTAGAAGTCATATACAACTTAACAGCAACATCAAAGGAAACATAATTGTGACTTGATTTCTTTTTCCATCGGTGCAACTGGGAAATTTTGCTATAGACATTTTGGCAGGTCAAGAAAAAAATTACAAAGAAGGTTGACTGTTATGTGGGTTTTAAGGAATTTTTTTGAAAGTTTTGCTGTGTGGAAGCTCAAGTGTGGATGCTAGAATGCTGGAATAGGAGGTTGAGCAAGATGAAATGTTGTAAATTACCCATATCCCTTATGATGCTAATGTATACATGTATAGAGATAAAAAGAAATGGATTAAAATGAATCTGTCCTTAGAGGTTTTCCATAACAGAATCTGAGCTTTCACAGAGACTTAAGACAAGCTCATACAAGGTCATAGTGTAGGTTGCTAGTTAGCTACCAACGGTTAATATTTATAGACTTGGTACATCCACTGTTTGACAAAAACCCTCCACCTACCTCCAGGATGGGAGGGGTTAAGACTGGACGCACCATTCTGCATGGGTAAATAGCATTTGCCATTCCTTGGCAACAGAGCTTCTAAAAGTGGATGAGAGTCAGTGTCTTGCTAAAGGGCCCTTCAGCTGAGCGTGTTCTAATCAACCTTGGCTCTCTTGTTCACCGGTGGTGTCCACAGCCATGATTCTGGATGTTGCTCAAAACTGATTGACTGGAGTCACTCAACTAGCAGAAGCACTCAGACTTGCCAAAAATGCACCACATGTTAAAGAATAAATGTCTTTTAAACCTACAGTAGACAACATCAGATTCTACATTTTCATTCATTTCATCAGTTTAAGTTTCTAGGTGGGGCTGGTGAAAAGAAAAGCAACCAGTCTTTGAACTAAGTTATTATACTTTAGGTCTTTCTTTCAAGTGAAGTGTTAGATAGATTCAGAAATTACAACTATTAGACTAATTAAGTTTAAATTAAACCACAAGAGTAACCAAAAGCAGTGTTGAGCTTCTGATTTTGACTTTGAAAATCAAGTTGGAATATATATATATATATATATATATATATATATATATATATATATATATATATATATATATATATATATATATATATAAAAAAATGCAGTAAATGGCAGAAATAAGAAAAAAAGTCAAAACTATGTAAGAATTCAATCATATTTTTATGAGACTATTTGGTAAGAAAATTAGTTTCACAATTAGGTAGTACATTTTGAGAATCTGTCAACAGCGTTTGAACTCAGCTTAAGTTAATAAAACATAACCATACATTAGACATTTAAAATTCAAAGAACTATCTCTCAATTCCACTTGAGGCTGAAAGAAAAGCAAATGTACAGTATGCAATGTAGCTTTTATAATGATTTTTGCAAATTCCTTGGTACCCCAAAGATCTTCTGCAAAGGCTTCCACCACTGAGTTCATCTTCAAAGTAAAATATATATATATATCTTGAGTGCTACAGGAAAAAAAGGAACAACTGTTCACTTCAAATGGGTTTTTCACCAAATCGAAAAGCAACACCGGCCATTGCACCAAGACATGCTCTTCCCTTCCACACTGTTTCTATCTTATTGACAGATGGATTTCAAAGGCTCACAGAGAAAGTGGGGGCAGGATAAAGCTTATCTGCCCTGGTCCTCAGCAGCTTGTAAAACAATGCTGGTACAAGTGCAATCTCTGTGGTGATAGATTACAGCCCCGGTGTTAGCTCAGCATTCACGCTAGCCAAGCAAGACAATGAGATTGCTCTCAGGCGTATCGTGGATGCCTTGCACACAAAACATTCACCTTTTAAATCTGTCCCATAATAACCATAGAGACATAGATTGTCTTATTAGGCCAGATAGAAACAGTGGATATGAGCTGATTTTTCATTGTGGTCCACTCTCCCACAACTCTATCCTCATTCCAGCACTGAAATTTGGCTTTGAGTGCATTTTGGAGGTCACAGCTCTATTTTTTAAAATGTGTAAGAGAAAATCATTGGAACACATTATGACTACAATGATTTTCTCAGGGTTATCTCTGTGCACAGCATGACTAGGCAATATTGACCTTGTATTTAAGCATGGACATTTGGTAAAACTCAGCCTGCTGTGGAATGCAGAGTCTCAATGCTAGTTGTCCAATAAAACCTTTAATGTTCAATGCCACTGAGCTCAGCCTGATGCCTTAAACCACTGCAGTAACTCTTGCAGATAATGCTCTCGTCCTGCATGAGAAATTACAATAACTGTAGATTTTTTTAGTTTATTTTCAGTTAACACTATATAACATCCATCCATCCATCATCTACACTGCTTAATTTTCATTGGGGTCATGGGGGGCTGGAGTCTATCCCAGCTGACTTAGGGTGAAGACAGGGGACACCCTGGACAGGTCACCAGTCTATCACAGGGCTACTAATAGAGACAAACAATCACACTCACATTCACATGGACAATTTAGAGTTACCAATTAAACTGAGCATGTTTTTGGACTGTGGAACCCGGTGCAAACCTACTTCATGCAGAAAGATCCCAGGAAGGCAGGTTCGCGTCTTGGCCTTCCTTCCTTCCTTATGTAATTGTAGAATTTCCATTTATCGGTTTCAAATTTGAATTATCATTTGAATAAAGTCTGTTTTAGGCTGCCATATATAGAACTGTTGATAGGCAGAATTTTGTACCGCTAAACAAAACTAGACTAACTGTTTTCAATCTTTATGCTTTGCTATGCTTTGCTATGCTTTGCTATGCTATGTTATGCTATGCTAAGCTAAGTGGTGGATGCTGACTGTAGCCTCTCATGTCTCCATGTGCAGAGACAGATCAATCTTTTCACCTGACTCTTTCTGTTTTAAAAAATGTTGAACTTTTTCTTTGACAATTCTTTTTTCCCACAAATTTTACTGTTGATTGTTGTGTAGTCTGATTCTTCAATACTATAAAAAATAAAAAAAATAAAAATACAGACAAGTGACAAATTAAGGTTACATGTTGCATCACTACGTGTTGCCAGAAAAGCTTCAGTGCACCTTGGCATTGATTCTTTAATTCTCTGGAACTCCACGGGACAAATGAACACCATTCTACCAAAAGATATTTCTTCGTTGAGTGTTTTGATGACGGTGATGCAGAGCGCTGTCTGACAATTCAGTCCAAAATCTCCAACAGTTTTGAAATTGAGTTGAGATTTAGTGACTATGAAGGCCATAGAATATGATTCACGTTATTTTCATGCTCATCAAACCACTCAGTGACCCCTCATGACCTATGGAATGAAGCATTGTCATTCTGGAAGAAGCCAATCCCATCAGGATAGAAATGTTTTATCATAGGATAATCGTGATCATTCAGAACAAGTTTGTTCTGAGTGAAGGATTTGCAGTGACTTCTAACTCTAAGGGAACAAATGGCTTCAAACCACATCAGAAAAAGTCTCCTCACAGCATAACAAAGCCATCAGATTTCCTCACTGTAGGGGTCAAGGGTTCAGGTGTTTTCTTTATATCATAATTACAATGTAATTCCACAATTACATAAGGAAGGCCTGGACGCGAACCGGGCATCTTCTAGCCGCTCGATTAAAGTGCTAACCACCAAGCCCCACTATATAGCATGTTCAGTGTGATTGTTAAATATGTAAATTCACAAAGCCTCTCCATGGGGGTGACACCGGTACTCTGATCTTTGAATCTCAGACTAACCCAAACATGCAGTCAATGCTAAGCTACAACTACCAGTAGAGCTGTGTTGAGGGTAAACATGCCATAAAGGGCATGCTATAAGTAATCTAACTTTGGCCTAGTTCAAGCTTGGATTTCATAAAGATTGTCCTCAGAGAAACTATTCTTATACCACAATAAATGACTTATCAAAATTTCAGACTCATCCCCACAGATATTGTTTGGTGTAGCTTCAGAAAACTTTAGGACTCCAGCTGTAACAGCAAATTGGCAGCAACCTTACAACTGCAGGAACATCTGCCCACAGCTTCACTGTGTTTAGAAAAAAGAATCAAACATCTTTCTTCTTTTTTGCTTAAAGGCCACAGAAAACATACAGACAGCTGCCAGATTTAAAGAAAACACTTCAACCCTTGACCCCTACAGTGAGGAGATCTGATGGCTTTGTTATGCTGTGAGGAGACTTTTTCTGATGTGGTTGGGAGCCATTTGTTCCCTTAGAGTTAGAGGTCACTGCAAATCCTTCACTCAGAACAAACTTGTTCTGAATGATCACTTTTATCCTATGATGAAACATTTCTATCCTGATGGGATTGGCTTCTTCCAAGATGACAATGCTTCATTCCATAGGTCATGAGGGGTCGCTGAGTGGTTTGATGAGCATGAAAATATTGTGAATCATATTCTACAGCCCTTATAGCCACTAAATCTCAACTCAATTTCAAAACTGTTGGAGATTTTGGATTGAATTGTGAGACAGCAGTCTGTATCACCATCGTCAAAACACTCAATGAAGTAATATCTTTTGGCTAGTTTTGTATAGCAGGACAAAATTCTGCCTATCAACACCTCTAATGTGGAGGCCTAAAACAGACTTTATTTAAATGGTAATTCAAATTTGAAAATGATAATGTAATTCCACTCACATAATGTTCTAATCATCCACTTAGCTTGTCTTAGTTTAGCATAGCATAAAGACTGGAAACAGCAGAAAACAGCTAGCCTAGCTTTGATTAGCACGACCAAGTTCTGCCTCTCAACATTTCTACATATGGAAGCCTCCAGCAGACTTTACTTAAATGGTAATTCAAATCTGAAAATGATAATATAATTCCACAATAATACAATTTTCTAAGCATCCACTTAGCTTAGCTTTGCATAGCATAAAGACTGTACACAATAGAAACCAGCTAGAATAGCTTTGATCAGCAGTACCAAGTTTGGCCTGTCAACACCTCTACATATGGAAGCCTAAAGCAGACTGTATTTAAATGACAATTCAAATTTGAAAATGATAATGTAATTCCACAGTAACATGATTTTCTAAATATGTATATGTAATGTTAGTAAAAATTAAAAATGGAAATGCAATAGTTAGAATTTTTTATTTTCACATACTTGTTTGGGCATTCTATGATAATATCAAAATGAAAATAAAAAAGGCCATTAGACCTAATATGCAAATGCAATAAGCTGTACTTACTGTAAATGTCGCCATGTTTTTTTTACGCGGTTATAACTTGGTGAAAAAAATAAAACAATTTTCGGTTTTGACTAGAACTTGTTTTAAACGGACCATCTCTAACTATGTTTCCCATGTTTTTGGTCTTTGTGCTAAGCTAATCTAACAATCTTGGCAGTCGATTCTCAAAGCAATGCACTGGAAATCAAGTCTGTGCATTTCCCTTCATGTTGAATTTCCAGAGCCTTTAAACTTTGAATCTTAGCATACTAACAAATTCAAGGCATGATCTCAAATTGAAAGATGAATAATAATTATTAAAAGATGAGAAAGTCTGTGCATCTCTATGTTCATTTAAAGCAGGGGGCTTCTTTAGAAGGCTGGTTCAGAAAATCAGAGAGGAGACTAATGGAAGGCTTCAAAACTGGATTAAAGGGGGAAAGGGCTCTTTGAATCCTTATTAGAAGGATTTTTTATTAAAAAGCCTGCACTGTCCACTAACAATGTGAACCTCTGGGTTTAAGGGGGCAGATGGTATCAAGATCAATAAGGCTTGGCTGTCATGGGAAAATGCTTTGCACTCTGTGGGATGTTTTTGGAAGCAGAGTGTGATTCATCTCCACATGTTCGAACAGAAATGTTTTGATCATGCCAAGTTGGGAACCAACAAAAAGAATGCATAAATACAAGATTGGTATCTTAAGATAATATCTTTCATTGCCTTTTAGCGTGTTGTCAACGCCCTGTGCCCTGTGAGGGTGAGATAGAGATGCTGTAAATCAGTACTGCACAGTCTGATGACTAAACACTGCACACTGAGCATATATAATATGATAATCCTGTGTAAACCATGTGACAACCCTTGACTTTTAAAACAGGAAAAGGACCATGTTCAAGAATGCCTCCGCACCTCATGGTCTGGTAAACATCACCTTAGATTATTAGAAAAAAACTACCCACCACAAGGTCACACTGCTTATCCCTTTTACGCTCAATAATAAAATATGACACAATAACAATTTAGACTTATGTAAACCTCACTCTTTGCCTTTCCCCTTTATTGGAGTTTATGGGCTGGGCTGTGCCATGTCTAATCACAGGAATTCATTTGGGGGAAAGCCAGGCAGCATTAAACGATCTGAGCTGCCTGAGAGGATCAGATAAATCCCTGTGTTCAATAAACCAAAGCGCCTTTCCTGAACGCAATCATTCTTAACGGGCACACGAGTGCTGATCCTAATCCTGAATATTTGCCGTGCCTAAAGCTAGAAACTCAACCTGGCACAGCAGCTTCCAATCTGCTCTAAAAAATGACTGTGGTGGCTTGACTTTAAAGGAAATAATCTGTGGCATTTTCATTGCTCATCTCACTGCACTCAGCAATATACATGCATATATGGAATAAGATATGGAATTTGACGTTAAAGCCGCACTAATCAATATTCTGACCTGAGCAATGAGGGAAGCGATAATGTGTAATGTGAAAGGTGTTGGTTGCTGTGATAAAACCAAAGGCAAATATCACCTGACAGCAGCCCCCTGCAGCTCTACGAAGCTTCTTCTTCTTTAGCATCTTTTAGCTCATTATTTAGATTTTAAGGCCCACAGCTTATTTCTCTCATCAGCCACACTGTAAACATCTCACCCAGCAAAACAGCTCCTCAAAATAGTGCACCATTTAGCAGCTAAGGAGAACAGTAGTTGTAATATTGGACTTCCACTTGTCATGTTTCTATAAACAGATCAATGACTTATTGTATATGCTAATGCTTCCCTATGAGAAGTGTTGTTGTTGTTGTTGTTTTTTTAACACATCCACCATATATAATGAGGTGATAATATAACAGTTGTGCAACTAGCTGCAGTGTCCCCAAATCATGAGAAAATCTGTTCATGCAGGTTTAAAGTTTAACCTAGAGATACTTTCTAGGCTTCTACTTGAGTAAATTTTGTATCATATTTGAGGAGCACTTCTTGAGCTATTCCTTTTGAATGTAGAGAGTGGAGGGCCAGAGATAATGGGTCCTCCACTGTTGCATTATTCAGTGTTTTCAGGCTGGCTGAGTACCTTCAAGTCAGTTTATAGTGCCATCTAGTAAATCCTTAGTGTTTAATTAGCCCACTTTGTCCTACGTGAGTTTCTGACAGCTCATGAATTGAGTTTCACTACCGCAAAGAAAAGAAACTGAGTAGAAGGCATTGTCAGTGTTCATAATGCAGAACCAGACCTAGGATCAAAGCATCTTTAAAGTGGAATAACCTTGTCGCAAAATGTCATCATGAGGAGCTCAAAAAGAGAGTCCTATGAATTCCTAAAAACAGCCAAAGAAAATCACCAACCTGACAGGAGAGTTTGTGGCAGAAAACCAGAATCACGATTTAACAGTACTTGGACAAGCTACAGAAATGTGGCATTCTGATTTATGTATAGTTTATATATTTAATGTATGTAAGGAAGTTCACAAAAAGTCATTTTGCAAAAACAGATTTCTGAATCAGTGCAGGGAGTGAAGGGTAGGTGAAAGCCATGTAATGCTCAGGTCAATACAGTACAGGTTTTTTTTTTTTTTTTTTCAAGCATTCTGTTCTCTTGTGGTTGTAGCATGAGCAACAAGAAAAGCACTCATAGACCGCAGGCTGTTCATTCCCCCATATGGCATTGTCAGCAGTGCAGCATTTTTTACTCTGCCAAGGAGGTGGAGCCTCGGCAGAGTTATGTGATGATCAGCGTTGGTTTGTCTGTCTGTCTGGTTGTCTGTGAACAGCTTTTCTCAAAAACAGACCAACGGATTTGGATGAAATTTTCAGGGAACGTCAGAAATGACACAAGTGATTAGATTTTGGCAGTGATGCAGCTTATAGTCTGGATCCACGGATTTGTTAAATGTTTCTGTATAATTGCGAGATAGCAACATGGTGTCACTGTAACCATCACAACAAGTGAGCACTCTGTCAGCTGTCAGGTGTTTCTGAGTCCCATCAATTCCTGCCACCAGCTACATATTTAGGTGAGGTGATTCGGTATCCATACATAATGTACACATGCATAACACACACCTGTACTTTCTGGTACCGTGATTTCTGACACAACGTTTTTCAAGATTTCAGCAGCTGGAAATGATACGACTGAGCAGCCTTAGCGGAGTACTATGCCCTCTGAGTGCTTTTCTTGTTTAGAAATGCAGCATTTGTATATTAGTTACTCATTATCAGAAATCACAACAACATAGAATGTGGCCATTCAATATAGATGTAACCACAAACAAAATGACCTTGCGCTGAGCACAGGCGTATGTTATGCACGTGTATGTTATGTACGGATACAGAATCATGTGACCTAAATATGTAGCGGATGGCGGGAATTGATGGGACTCAGAAACACCCCCACGATTTAATTAGTTGTCACAATCATGGGATCATCAGCAGGCAGCTGACGTAGTGTTCACTTGTCATAGTTACAGTGACGCCGTGCCGCTATCTGGCAATGATACAGAAATCTTGAACAAATCCGTGGATCCAGACTATAAGCCACATCACTGCCAAACTCTAATCATTTGGTCCTTGTTTAATTTCTGACCATCCCTGAAAATTTCATCCAAATCCATTTATCCATCTTTGAGTAATGTTGCGCACACAAACAGATCGTCGCATAACACATCACAGCAATAATGAATCAGACAATTAAAAAGTGACGCATAAAGAAACAGATCTAATCAATAGCAAATCCAAGAAAAAACATGTCACTGCACTGGATATTGATTGACAAAGGCAGAAACAGCCCAGCAATACCAAAACCACTGATGAAAAAAGAGAGAAAGAAAGAGAAAAAGCTGCAATCGGTGAGATTACCTGCATCGCCACAGCAACTGAGTCAAAACAGAGGTCATCTCGTGTCCCTCACTACGCAGGATAAGGACAAGTGTTTGCCATATCATCGCCACAGTAACCTCCTCCACCCTTGTTAACGAGTAATTACACCATCTGTCAAGTTATTACGTCGCACTTATGGAACGTGACAGTTGAATGCTGCGGGTGGTATGATGCAGCCACGCCGCTGTGTCGTGTGAGTGCTGTTAGATAAATGAATGTCATAAACAGGTGCTATCACAGCAACACAAGCTGCAAAAAACTGAAGCCATTTCTGGTGCAAAGAGCTTTCAGTGAAGCGGTGCTGGATACTGATGCATTCAGCGTTTAATTTCATTTGAAACACAGCCAGTGAAAGCTTTAAATAGCCTAGCTGTTTTTTCACATCTAAATCACACAGAGATAGGTGTTTCTATTGCGTTTAACTGATCCGAAGGGCTAATGATGCCTTTTCGACCCCATGCCAGACATCTTCCTTTTTTTTTTGGTTCCACGACTAACATCATATTTCACTTCTGCTATGCTGAAATCAGACCATCTACATTCGTGCTCCCATGTGAAAGCTGAGCTAATGATGCCATCAATCATGCAGCACTTCAAATCTTCCCTAGCATTAATCTCCAAGGAGTATTGCCATTATATTGTGGTTGAGTAGGAGCTTGATGCATAAAGAGTTGATATCAGTCTGAATGTAATTACATCTCATTCCCTCCTGCAATAAGTCCTATTTTCTCATTACGTTTCCCCTTTGAGTAAAACACAGATTACATTTAGTCTGTTCTGGATCTCTAAATAAACCTTTAATGGCACTGCAAACATAGTGATTATCTCCACTGTGTGTTGCTCTCATCATCATCGTCATTTTTGTTTTCATCATAACACTCAAAATTGGTTAAACACCGTGTATTAAGTGCAGCTTTGACAAAAGAAAGAATAAGTTAAGGGGAGAAAAATATTTTTAAAACAGACTCATATGAGAGGAGAAATGAGGAAATGGAAGAGAGAGCAGATGCAAAGACAGTTGAAGCGAGAGAAGGAGCGAGCAGGAGATTCTCGAAATTAAAAGCCCAGATGCTAATCTTCTGAGAATCCTTCCTTCGACCTCATCTGGATGACAACATGTCTCCGGGCCAAACAGATGTTTCTCTGTGAGGTCTTTTCTTTAATCATGTCAGGACACACTGAGCCACTGGCAACTCCTCACATGGACACAGGCGAGGCTTTGCACAGGCCAGCGCTCGTCTATTAAATGACCTGAGACAACTCTGTCTTCGGGACCCCGGTGCACAATTACGCTATTACATCTGTTCATTATTGCCCTGGTTTCGAAATGTTTTCTCCTGGCATTTCACTCTTTAAATCTTATTGTCACCAGGCGAGTCCGGTACGGTGACAATAATAACAGATTTCCAGGGGTTGTGCCCAGGTCCTGGGTAAATTAATGAAAGGAGATTAAAATACTACCCTGTCTGTCACAGAGGGTCATTTGTCACCTTATTCAAGTGACTCCCCTGGTCAGATTTGATTTATCTTACAGCTCCAACATCACTCAAACTCTAATCCGCTCTCTTTCCCCCCCCTCCAGAGGAAATGTGGCCGGTTTCCTCTAAAGCAGATGTGAATCCATGTCGTCAGAGGTTATTTCTGGGCTTGGCTAGTCCATCTTCCTGTCTGTTTTCTAATTTTAATGCACCCCTTTGGGAAACCAGGGTACTTCTGATGACATGTATGTCAGAGAACTCTGAATAAGGAGCATGTACTGGAACTGCAATCAGTCCCCTGATGACTTAAAGAGATTGTGGCAAACACTGCCAGCAGAAAAGGAAGTTAAGTAAAAGCCATTACAACACAGTAGACCTAATCACTGAAGAGCAGTCCAGGCAGGCATAGGCAATATCGGAAGTTGTCAAGGGAGGCAGTTGGCTGGAAGTGCAATTTTGTTTATTATTACATTTCAGAGCAGTTTCGTTCCTGCACTTCTGTGCATCCATCTACTTTAATATGGAATGCTGAATAACATCCCTCAAGCATCGATGAAATAGTGTTCTTTGGACGTGATCCAAGCTCTCCATTGCGCCCAGGAGGGATGGGCAATCGTTGGGTCAAGAACTGTGCATGAAAATAGACAGATGAGGAGCATTTAGAAAAAGGATGAGGAATCCCCGCACCCTGTTAGGTGTACCGTTTAGAATAAATGGATCCAAAGAAGAAGAATTACAGAGCTAAGGGCTTGCTGTTATTAGTTTATTTCCTTCCGTGATTTTGAATAATAAACAAGTTGTTCACTGAGAGCTACCACATCTCGTTATATCTGAATTCCCTTCCATGCTGCGTAATGAACGTTGCCCTCCAAATTCAGACGAATCATCACTTCGCAGATTAAATTAAGTTCACTGAGGTGTGTTCAGGTGTGCTCTGACTACACAGCGTTTGTGCCTTTTTTGAGATTGCCAGGCTCTGACTTGGGCCCCGACCAATCACATATGGTCTTTTACGACCCGTGTGAAGGTGACCGGAGAGAAAGGCCACAGACAGCGATTTCCAGGATAAGGATGGTCAATGACCATGCACCCAGAGGAGTGATGGAAAACACTGAAGATCTAAAACTGAGTTTTTTGTTCAGGCCCCACTTTGACTTCAGAAGAATAGCAAAATGCACTACACAGGATAAAAAAAATGTTGCCAATATGATGGCAATATTGTGCTGTCTGATCTTGGCTTCAGAGTCACAGGATTATTTCATCTGAATGAGGCCTGGAAATCATCAAGCACCATCAGGTGCTGCTGATAATACAAGACTTTCTTCTTTAATGCTGTCTTGTCATAGATTAATTCAGCCTCCTGGTCACCCCTGCAGTTGGTGCTCCAAGGTTTTAGGTTGGACCCTGAGGTGCCATAGATCTGGTCTATTTAAATCAAATGTTTTTGTTTGTGTTGAATGATTTTGCTCTTTGGAGTTCTAGCTTTCCCTCTACCACCATGCATTCAATCAGTCTTTTAGCATTTAAATGTATATGTATTGTGACCTGTCTTGTGTCAGCTAATATAACAAAATAAATAGATCTACACTACCATTCAAAAGTTTGGGGTCACTTAGAAATGTGCTTTTTTTTGAAAGAAGAGCTTTTTTTTTTTTTTTTTTTTAATCAATGAATATAACATTAAATTAATCAGAAATACAGTCTAGACATTGTTAATGTGGTAAATGACTATTCTAGCTGGAAACAGCTGATTTTTAATGGAATATCTACATAGGGGTACAGAGGAACATTTCCAGCAACCATCACTCCTGTGTTCTAATGCTACATTGTGTTAGCTAATGGTGTTGAAAGGCTAAGTGATGATTAGAAAACCCTTGTGCAATTAACCCACATGAATAAAAATGTGAATTTTCATGGAAAACATGAAATTGCCTGGTTGACCCCAAACTTTTGAACAGTAGTGTACGTGGCTGATCGTGTGATTTATGTGACCCGGCATAGACTGAGTGTGCTGAAGTAAGAAGCTTTTAAAAGAAAGCTTCTAAACATTGGATAATTGTTTCAAACAAAGCCACCCTTTTCCAGAGACACCCAGTTTTATTGACTCCATAAATTAAACCCACACTTTTGTGGAGGCCAGCCCCAGTTAAGGCCCTTTGGACAAGAAACCTAACTGAGGCTTAGTTGGAAGTTACAGCCACCTCATATTTCATCAATTTTGAATTCATAAAGTTAAAATTGACGTCCCATTTGGGCAGCGTTGGGGTCTCAGAGCAGGGCCGAGGGGCACCGGAGAGCTTCATCATCTTGACAGGAACTGACACCTCAGGCGTTCGTCAGGCCACCAGCCTCTCTGCATCCTCCCTGGGTGAGCAATTATGTGCGAATAGCCAGCTTTGTGTCATTCCTTATGGCTCTAATACCCCTTCCTCTTCATTGAACATCTGAGGAGGAGAACCACAGCAGCAGCGGCCGTCATCGACTGCCTGGGAACTCTATTTTAATTAGCCGAGTCTCCCAATTACAAACCGGGGGAAAGAAGACAGAAGGATGTGCCCAGTGAAATTCCCTTTTCTATCCATTTTCCCTTCTTATTGATTTGCAGCATTGTGTAAAGTGTCTAAATTTGTCATGAAGGTGACTTTTCTAATTGCACAGAGGGGAGTATGACTTAGTGCAATGGACATAATATCAATCAACTGTGCAAGATTGGGTCTTATCTTATTCTAATACGTTCTCCTGGATGTTGTTAGCGCCCGAAAATGATGGCCTGTATTTCATAGCAATAACAGTGCAGATGGCAAGCAGGACTGATTCTAATTTGTTTTTGTTTATTAGACAAAAAAACAATTGTATGGGGGTTTGCATGCAAATGTTCATATCACACTCTTGGGCTTTTTAGAACTGTAATTAATCAAAAATGGTGTCTTTCAATTCCCTTTCAGACATCATGTATGTATTGCAGTGGGATGATTTTATGATTCTTCCCATATGTTGTTAATGGACAAAGTTCATTGCATTGTAAAGCACTTTGGAAAACCCAGCTAGAGTTTAAAGGCGTTATATAAGTGTGGACCATTTACTCAAACATCTTCTGTCCTCACCACAAGTGGGTATAAAACTGTTGAACAGGGTAATAATGTGCAGTTGAAGTCTGGTGAACAAATGACAGAATGCTTTCTGCTGTTTTTAGATAATGCTGCCCTTTCTGGCATAGATCCTGATTTGTAGTCTGAACAGCATGACTTGGTGAGCAACTAAGCATCTAAAAGGTAGACTGGGGGTTATGTGATGATAAAAAGAACTGTGAGGTTGACCAGTGGTTAAAGCACAGTAAAGGCTGAGCCACGTTTGACCCAAACTAGTCTTATTCAAACATGCGTAAAGGCAAATATGGTTACCTTTGTTTCAAACAGCCACACTTGCTGGCCATCATAGCAAGAGTTAAAGTGCAACAATAATTCAGGTGGGTCTAGTAGCGCACACTTTTAGTCTGCCCTCGAAGGTGTTGCACTCAGTCGTACCAACAGTAAGCGAAAAAAGTACCCCGTGTTAAGAATGAAGAAAGTGGGTCAGAGTGGGGAGTTAAAACCCTATATACTTTCATTTCACCACCCTCCCCACATTCTCTCTCTGAGAAGTAGATTGCAGATAAAGTCAGTGAGATTTCTGCAAAGTGGTTCTGGACAATTACAAACACATAAACCGAAAAATGAATTTTAGAGACAATGACTGAGTTTTAATCATGAAGCCAAAGTCATTTGTTTGCAAATGTTGCTCACAGTAATGCATTAAATTTGAAAAAAAAAAAAAACATGCACTTCTAGCTGAGGAAGTGACTGTTGGCTGTACAGTTTTTATCTGCTACAATCCTATTTCATGGTGTTGGGTTTTACCTGTTTGGCATTAAGGTTTACTGATGTAGCTAATCTTCAAGACAGCCATCAGTGAACCTACAGAATGCCAAGCTGTTACTTTGTACCGTGACAGTAATACTGCTCAGAATTCATGGAAAATTGTTCCTTTTTTTGCTTGTTTCTTGTTTGTTTTTTTTTTTGTTTGTTTGTTTGGTTGGGTTTTTGGGTTGGGTTGGCATTTTTTAAGCCAGGGCAGTAGCTGACAGCAACACTCTCCCTCAAATAGCAGCAAATACATAAAGCTCAGGAGGATTGAAAGGTGGAAGTTCAAAGAGGCTATTTAATTTATGTCAGTTATAACTGGCCAAACCACCCTTCTGAAACCACATCTGTAGCATAAAAAGATCCCTCCATCCATATGTTATTAAAGTTCTGAGTTGATGTATGTGCAAATATGCCTGAATTGGAGCCCAGATTACATAGGCCATGTATGATCTGCTGCAAAGTAGGCAAATGAAACTACTTAAGGTCCCTCCCCAGTTGTTACTTTGACCCCTAAAAAGTGATCTCTGTGTATCAAAGTTACATATTTAAAAGCTTTTCCATGACAATAATCCCTTCTTGTCTTAAAATATCCACTTGCTGCAGCTGGAGCACACCAGCTCACCTACAGCTCCGATCAAACGCTGTCAAACTACTCTGTAAAACTAATTCTGAAGAATAATAATGATACAGAAAGCTCCACCCTACAAGCTGCCAAGATTGTTTGTTGGAAATGTGAATGTTTTTAGAACACAGTACACTGCAGGTTAAACATGAAACTGCTTAGCTATTGTGCTCAATGATATTTTGCACATTATGCATTTTCTAGCATTCAGATTAACATGATGAAATAATAGATTTTCACACATGGGAGCATAAAATAGTTGAAACAACGGTTGTAGACAGCCCCCTCATATCTCCCACCAGTGACCATCCAAGCTAAACTTCTGTTGTCATCTTTCAGAGAGCACAGATTCTGATACGTCGTCGTGTTTTCAAGTTAGATGTTAGAGGAACCATCACATTAATGTGTTGCAGGCTGGGGTGCGTTATAAAATGTAAGAGTGCTTCCTCAGCGTGAGCCTTTCTGATTGCCACCTGGTATTCAGATATGTGGAAACATTTAGGGTGTGATTTTCTAAGTGCAGTGATGGAATGTCAAGAGAATAAGAGGAAGGCCAGAAGCGTGGACTCTAAAAGCATACTAGGCTGGTCAAATGTTACCAAAACTGAATATACCCCTCTTGATGTACATTTGCAGAGACGAGGATGGAAATGCTGCCCATTTTCCCCCTGTAGTTAAGTGCACTCTCATCTGTTGCCACACAAACCGAGCCTCAATCTATTTTCAGGCCGCTCTGAAGGCGAGCACTCAATTGATTGGACGGGGGGAGAAAAGGCTGATTGACTAGCTGGAGCGATGTTTACTTTGCGCTGTCTTTATGTTGTCTTTCAGGACGGCTCATGGTGGGAGCTCAACTTCACCCGTTGAGAGAGTAAGTACAGGGGAATCTTGGGTCCCCAGCAGCTGGAGTCCACATAACATGGCAGATGGTCCACCCCCCTGACTGAAAACACTTATTCCAACGCTATATGCATGCAGAGTCTAACGGAGCGGCTCCATTCACTTCTCCCTGAGTTTATTTCTAAATCATCAACCACTGTGATTTGCATGAGGAGGCCCAACATTGATATATTGACATTATGGTCAATCTCTGTCTCGAAGCTGTCATTTCTAATTTATTTAGCTTAGTTAGGGGTATTAATGGATTGCACTTTAGTCACGCAATACGTCTATATTGACATTTATTCTCATGCAGTTTTTGGAAAGCCAGTGAGTACCTGCAGTAGGCATCACATTTTATCTCAGTGAACCACTGTGGATGCCATTATCTGACAAGCAGAAAAGGTGTTGCATATGAATACACAAACAGTGCATCTATAAGAAAAGCAAACGGCCAACAAACAACCATTTTTATTTAATAAAGGAAAAAGATACGCAGTCATTTTCTCACAGTTTAGTCGCCAGGAACTTTTCTGTAGGCACTTATGTAAGTAATAAACTGATGTTCAGAAAGAGGTAATGGAAAAATCAGACATGGGATACTGTTAACAATAGCAACACAAGATTGGGTAAGGGCTGAAATACAAACTTTTCACCACTATTTTCTGTCTGTGGCAGAATTCATATCTCAAAATGCACAGCAATTTCTGTAGCATCTTCACAGTTTTATCCTCCATCGTGAAATTTAAAATGTCACATCTTTAAATAGACGACTGTAAAGGCAGATAGGATAGTAAGACAGAATTCCTTCCTGAGACCGACACCTACAATTCACTTACTTTGGAGCAAAATACACATAATAATTTGAAAAAGAATCATTTAAAGAGCCATTTGCAGCTAATTTGGTGTCATTACAGTGTTTTCCGTATTTTGCGAAGACGATTTGAGGCAAAAGGAGGGATTATTGCACCAGACATCAGGTTTTATTTGGGAAAAAATACATCTTCTTGAATTGTGATCTTGCAGCATTATTTTCACACGTCATAGTAGGGGTTAGAAAGTAAAGCCAGTTACAACCAGTGACTGGGCACTAACAAATGAAGTGAATGATATTTATCATCTTATTACAATGAAATGTTATCCAGGGAAACCTTGGCTTAGGCCTTGGCATGTGTGTGGGTGCTACATTGACACATACCACCCACCGTAACAATGTTGCAAGCCAAGCACAGTTCCTCATGGCTAATGGCACTCCCCAGTGCAACCCTCACCGCAGAATCTGATCAGGAATGGCTCAGGCAACACAGCAAAGAGTTTCATTTAGACACCAAACTCCCAGAACACCAGCAGAGGTCCTGTGTCAATGACTCAAGCTGTTTTAGCAGCACAAAGGGGATCTACACAATATTAGGCCGGCAGTTTTAATTTTGTGGCTGATTGGTGTACAGGGTGTCCCTAAAGTCTGGACACAGAGGAAATCTCATTAACTATACATGTTTTTTGCCTCCACAGATTAAATATGGCTTTGTTGAGAGAAGAAAGAGTTGAAATGGTACTTCTCAGTGGACGGGAAGGATGGACATATCCAAAGATAAGGTTAGGGAAGTGATTTTTTGGGGGGCTAGCATGAATTTTAGCCATGACCAATTCTTTAGTTTCAGTTGATACATCTGGTCATCCAGAATGGGGTTTGTCCATGACGCTGCCCGTTTCTTTCAACTTTTTAACCACTTGTGATACCAAGGAAAAGCTAAGTGGAATCCACCTTGGATGATGTGCATTAAATTCATCTGCTATCTTTTGATATGTCCATCCTTCCCATCCACTGAGAAGTACCAATTCAACTCTTTTTCTTTCAACAAAGCCATATTTAATTTGTGGAGGCTAATAAATTATAGTTAATGAGATTTCCCATGTGTCCAGACTTTAGGGACACAATGTAATAATGTAGATGTGACTGTACAGTGCATGATTTAAAAAAAAAGAAAGTAAATGTAGTGTAAAGTTCACACCTCAGGCTGAAAAGGTACCAGCATCCAATCCCACGGACGTAGGTTGTAAAACTCTGTTGATGGATGTGGAGCAAGTCTGAATTTCTCATTCACAGGGACTGATAAATAACTTCAAAGTGAATACAAAAAATAAAATCTGGACTCATCACATCTCCAACGTCCTCCTTGACTCCCTCTTATCCCCTTGATAACAGTTGGTAGAGCACAAAGAATCACAGACCGACTCTGCTTGCATGCCTGGAACAAAAAATACTAAGAAACAAAAACAGTCTCATAAATAATAATCCAAAAGGAAGCCCATCATCAACATTATTCCTTGATGTACTTGCAGGTCATCTTTTGAAGTCGAGGCCAGGGTTTCATGCAGTATTCATCCACTGTCTCTACTATCTTGCCTTACAAGAAACAAGCAACCTTTACAGATAATACATATCTAGAGAATTCAATTTAGATTTCTTCAGTAAAAACACTGCATTGAAGCAAGACAATTTTCACAGATAAGTGTCACCTGTGCTGCCAACTTAAATTACAATGAAATGATGAAATAGGTTTTATTTTTTCATGCGCTTCCATTGTAGCAGTGACCGCCCTTTTTGTGAATTTTTACAGCATTTCCATTTCCAAAAGATGACAGACGTTTTATTGTACTCGCATAAAACTGTTGCCCTTTCTTAAAAGCACCTGTGTGTGTTTTTGTAGTCGGACAAAGATGACCCAGACTATGCTCCAACTCATTCTTTTTATACTGCACTCTTTGTGCTGAAAATGTGTTATGAGGAGAGTGTGAAGCAAACCTTTGGCCTGGATCTCTGAAAGATTCGGCCTGAATTTCCTTAAGCTATGTTTCCAGTCAGATGACGGTCAGAGCTCCTGCACATCAAAATGGAGAAGAAGCCGATGAATTGTTTTATTTTGTTGCTTTCAGCTTCAGGCTCCTGCAGCTTTGCTTTTCCCCAGCAACAAAAGCATCATGGCTCCACCATTCTTTAATTTCACAGGACCTGCACCCCCAGGTGAGATGAGTTAATTACACCCACCAACAAGACAAACCAAAGTTGTTCAGTCACGTTACATTACCCCGATGTTGTTTTGCATAGGGTTGCAGTGGAATAATGGAGGCGCTCGATTTGCGGTCCTCATTTATCTGAGCGCGCATTTATGACGAATGAAGTCAAAATGTGAATTCAGCCTTTACTGACAGAGGCGATGTTAAAAAAAAAAAAAAACTGTGAGCACTTCATTCTTCGAGCTGCTCCTCGAGGAAACTAATATTGTCAAACAGTTTTGTGCTTGACCAGCAGAAAAAGAGAAAAATGCTGTGAACATGGGCAAAATTGCAGTGAGGTGGAAAAGACGCACGGCCCAAATGCTGAAATGATGTACAGTCAGCAGTGTCACCTTGTACAAAATCTCCCCCACCCGCCGCGCGTTTGCTCGCTAACATGGGGAGTGTGGCAGCTAACAATCAAAGGAGACAAATTGTGGCTCTGCTTTTTATTTTATTTATTTATTTATTTTTTGGGTGGGGAGAAAAAGCGTCAGAGAGGAGGATGGATGTGAACAAACCACACCACATCACCACACCTCCGGCACTGATGGAAACCTGCAGGCTGCTTGGAGACAGGAGCACGCACGGTCTAAGGTTTCCATGGTAACCAGGGTACATGGCGAGTTGAACGGACACGGACGTCTCTGCTTTTGCCCAGGTTTGAGCGCTCTGCGATCGATATGTCAGCATGCCCAAAAGGAAAGGCTGAAAGAGGAGGAAGCATTCCTGCCGGCGTCCTTTGTGGAGCTAAACACGCTGCTTCTACCTTCACACAAGAGAGGTGGGCCACGAGAGAAAGAAATCAAGGGAGGAAATAAAAAATAACAGGCCTGTTAAAGTCTGTGTGAGGAAGAGGGTTAAAAATAATACACCAATAATGCAGAGAGGACTATGGCGTCCCTGTATCACTTGACTGATGCCCTCATCTCATTAAGAATCACAACCTAAATGACCTTCCTGTTTCTAAAGCATTATTTTTATCATGTCATAATATCAGATTACAAAAATGTGGTGCTCGCTTCAGCCGGCGCTGAGCTCGACCACATACTGTTCGTCACTGTCTGTCAGAAGCTTTCTGGGTAACATCAGTGTTCTCGTCTGCCAGCTGAGCTAATGAAGGCTGGAATCAATATTTGCGTAGAGCATCCGGATGAAGACAGACATGACAGAGGCACTCGGGGGGGATAAAACAACAGAGAGGTAGGAACCCGCAGACGGAAACAAATGATCCGGCTGTCATTCCGATTTATTGACCGCACTGCTGAGACTTACTGATGCAAAGGAAACCTGGTGAAAAGTACACCATGTTTTTATGACCTTTTCAGCCATCACTTTCATGTGGGCTGCAGAGAGGGAGTAGGAACAGCTGGCATTTTGGCTGTCTGCACCTGGTTCCACAAACAAAAAGGTAACTTTGTGTCAAACTGTGAAGTGACATTAGAAGTGTTGTGAGGTATGGTCTTCTGCATTTTAATGATTCTGCAATCGATAACACGATCCGAATCATCAATGATAGGATAAATTCTTATCATAAATACTATCAAGAGTGTAAAACACAAGTAAGACATTGACTTCAAGCTATTATACACGGCTTCATTCTTATTAGGAGTCTATCCCAGCTGACTTATCTGCCTCCTGCAAACTGTAGAAGTGGGAAAGGTTATTGCTGCCTTGAATATGCCCAAACATAGAGGCTGTGGTAAACGATGGAGTAAATACTGCAGGACCTGGAAGCAACAGTGTCATACATGTGGTTGATCTTAAATAACAAAATACTTAAATTGGTTATTAAAAAATTGTGGTTTTGATTAAATATCCAATATCATGTTATGTATTGCACTGTGGCCCAGTCGTTAGCACCGTCGCCTTGCAGCTAGAAAATCCCTGGTTCGTGTCCTGGTCTGGGATCTTTCTGCATGGAGTTTGCATGTTCTGTGGCTGTGCATGCATGGGTTTTTTGCTGGGTACTCCGGCTTCCTCCCACAGACCAAAGACATCCATCCATCCATTATCTATACACCACTTAATCTTCATTAGGTTCGCAGAGGGGCTTGAGTCTTTAGTAGTTCTAAATTGTCCATAGGTGTGAATGTGAGTGTGGTTGTTTGTCTCTATATGTAGCCCTGTTATTGACTGGTGTCCAGGGTGTCCCCTGCCTTCACCCTAAGTCAGCTGGGATAGAATCCAGCCTGCTGCGATGCTAATGAGGATTAAGCAGTGTGTAGATCATTGATGGATGTTATGTGTCATGCTTTAAGTCAGTGTTAAATTTATTGATTTTTAACCAAAACACCACTTTCCATAGATCCGAATAAATTGCTGGAAGTTGGCTGAGCAGACCTAAAAAAACTGTGATAATGCTTTAGTTCCTACAAGCAGAATATTATGTGAAAGTCACAAAATACAAAGAACAAAGTACACAATTTGAAAGAGAATGTCTTATGGATAGTCATTACAAAAAAAAATGCATATATTTAAACCAAAATTGTCTAATGTTAATAAAAAATAGTCCATGGAATTTTCTGTTTCTTTTGAAATGTATTTGGTGCTGTAAATTAGGATAATACCACCATATGTGGACAAGTGAGGAGGGAGAGCACACAGAAGGTGGAAGGGAGGTCAAGGAATTAAATGAATTATTAAAAGAAACCATTTGCAAAAGCAGTTCAATGAAGTTAGCCAAAAAGTCCAAACATTCATGGGCATCATTCCAAATGATGTTAGTTGTGCATCATATTTTATCTCATGCTTTTCCTCTCAAACAAGATATACTCTATGTCCACATGAAACACAACTGTAGGCCAATCAAAAGCCTGAAAATAAAGGATTTCAGGTTCTATTAGACTGCCAATGATGGGTCATTGAGGATGGGAGAAATATATGTGTAGACTGATTCCAATACCTCTTTTCCTTACTATAGTGGAAGAGCAACTATACATTAATGTGTAAACATGTAAAAGACCTTATAGGCACAGTTCCAGCATTATTTTGGCCACATCTGCCATTGCAAATTCCATCTTTCCCGTCTATACTGCAAACAGGTTTTCTAAAAATTTTCACCCTGGAAGGAGATTTCCAAAACAAATACTGTGTGTGGATATTGCCAATGTGAGGTTAAAACAAATCTAGAAACCACGTAGACTGAGAAGGCAGAGTTTAAAAGCAGCCCGAAGGTGTTCAGGTGAAGCTCCTCTCTCTGCGGAGGACAAAGGCCAAGCAGAGCAGGGAAGCAGGCGAGGTTTTCCAATAGAAGAAGACAGGTTTGTTAAAACAGTGGTCAACTAAAAAGCTTTTACTCATGTTGCTGTAAGATCTTACCAACCAATAACATTTTCCTATAATTTAAATAGTGTTTGCTGCTTATGTCTGCCTGACTTTTTAGTGTAAACATCTGCAGTCTGATGAACTCATGAGGGAAAACAGGTGCAGCTTTTCTGCACTAATAATTAGCCCTGTATTCTGAATATAGAAAAACAGTATTGTATAGTATCCTATTGGTTGTGGGGTTTGTTTTGAAGATGGGGTTGTAAGTACAGAGAACCTGCTCTCAGGTCCACGGCTGTAGTTTCTGCTGATTTGTAATCACATAATATTCCTCATCAGGACAGAGCTCTCTCTGTTAAAGGCTTTATGCTAAAAGGCGTCTGCAGATTTGGCAGCTTATTCACTACAAATCAATTATTAAAAAGATGAACTTATCAGACGATTAATTTTAGTGGGTTTAACCATGGCGTATTATAATTTTATTTGAAATATTAGCTGTGCAGATCAAAAATATATCCCATGTACAGTAGGTCAAAGGTGGCCACGGGAAAGAAAAACAGTCAGAGAGGTATTATTATTAATTTAGCATTTTCCTTCATTATGACACAGCATCCAGGCTGTGTGTTCCTCTGGGTCTGCTTATGAAAGTATCCACAGTTTTAATATCCTTGAAAATGTGCTGCTCCCAGCTGGGGATAACAGTAACTACGTGTCTCTGTAAACAAATGTCCTTGTTGTAAGTAGCACATAAAATTGCCTTTAGGGAATTTTTAAAAAAACAAAAGAAGTTAAACTGTGCTTGAATTTCAAGTACAGAGAATGGCCTGCTCTTTACATCACAAACACTGCAGAGAGGGACCACCAATCTGAGTTTTAATCGTAACGTCTGAATGAACACAGCAATTAGAGCACAACAAACCTTGAAGAGGGCAATAGATTTTTTTTTTTGTCCTAATAGCCTTGAGCTTGTTTAAAGAAGTGCATGTAGTCACTATTAAATTCATCTGATCTGACCAGTTGACTACTATCCAGCGTGGGGAGCACTGTAGATTTGAATCTCACAATCATATAACAAGCTAACTAAAATTTAGTTGGTGCAAAGAAAGGAACATGGCTAAACCTCGTACATGTCTACAGGATCCACCCTCACGTCGATGTTCCCCATTCATTGGTGGACAGCAACCGTACAGTGCATTCTAGGTAGCGTTGCGTTGAGTATCAATATCCATCCATATATTATCTATGCACCGCTTTATCCTCATTACGGTAGCGGGTGGCTGGAACCTATCTCAGCTGACTTAGGGTGAAGGCAGAGGACAGGTCACCAGTCCATCACAGGGCTACAAATGCAATCAGTCACACTCACATTCACACCTACAGACAATTTAGAGTTACCAATTAACCTCGGCATGTTTTTGAACTGTGGGAGGAAGTTGGAGTATCCACAGAAAACCCAAACAGGCACAGGGAGAACATTCAAACTGTGCAGAAAGATCTTCTAGCTGGAAGGTGAAAGTGCTAGCCACCAAGCCACTGCGAAGCCCTGTGTATCAACATAAGAGAAATTTTCCAAATGAGCTGCCATGTTGGTCTGCTTTAAAATGCACCCTGAGACTCTGGATGATAAGGACTTGATGTTTGATGCTTAATGTTTAGCTCTTTGACCACCTGAGCAAACAGTTTTGACATGAAGTTTGTGCCTTGATCAGTTTGAATTTCTTTCGGTAAACCAAATTTTGAAAAGAACCGTATTAGTGCTTTGACAACAGGTTTAGCTTTTAGCATGCGTAAAGGAATTGCCTGAGGGTAACGAGTAGCAGCACACAGCACAGGAAAGCACTATACACAACCGCAGTCGTAACACTGAGAAGACCGCCCATGAGTCAAGCCTGTTTCTAATCTAGTGTTTCCAGTCTTTGCACAATTGTAGAAGAGTCTTAGTTGTATTAGTTTCTTGTTTCAGGAAAGGAAAGCACATGTCAATTATCTGTCATCACAGTGTGTAGTTGAGTGCCCATCAAGAGTCCAATGTTGGGGTGCAGCTAGATCCCTCGTATTCAAGAACACCGATGTACCATTAGTCTGCAGCCGTACTGGCAGATTTGCGGGGTTGTTTACAGGCACTGAGTTGTTTTGAGCTAAATACTAATGTCAACAAGTTAAGATCCTCGCAGTGACAAACATGTTGTTGTTTGCACATTCGCTGTCTTTGGTATGTTGGCATACTAACAGTAGCTAAAAACCACTGAATGCAGAGCGCTGCTGAGGATGATGGGATTGCTTTTATGTTTCAAGCTCCAAACCAAAGTGTATAGGGGAACATTTGTACCAAATTTAATGAGAATCCATCCATTACTTGTAGAGATACTTCACCACAAATCACAGACATTTGGTGCAAAATGAAAAGTCAGGCAATCACCAAAGTCAGTAGGATTCATCCTTTAAAGATCATAAATGTCTGCATGAAATGACATAGCAATCTATCCGGTAGTTTTTGAAGCTGTGTCTGAAATGAACTCATTCACTACTCACAGAACAATGGATACTGTGAGGACACTATTGACTAGTAAACTGAGATTTTGGGCCCATAATAATCACTGTCATTATGTGTCATCACCATGGGCTGTTGAGTCACACAAGTTATTTTGAGATCTGCTAAATCCAGCACACTGCTTTGTAGAATTGTTAAGAGAAAGTAATGTACTTGCCATGTCATACTTTTCTGTGGCACTACACAGTGAGTACATTTATACACTCTATAGAGCAACTCTGAACACAGTCTGAGTCTAAGTGGTCGTCTGTCTGTAATTCAATGCCGTCCCTGGAGCCATACTGCTAGATTAGTTGGTCAACACAAGCAGTGACAATGTTGAAAAGAGTGCCATATCCACAAACCAAGGCAACAGGAAGTTAAAGGCGAAAAATCCACAAGTGGAAACGTTTGACCTATAGGTGATCATTTGTGGAAGAAAAACGTGCCCTGAGAATTTAACCTACCATCAAAAAAGACACAGAAATGGACAGCCACATTTATTTTCTCTTTTCATTCATTAGTGGAGGGAAAGGGGCCAGGAGAGTAACTGTGAGGGGGTGAAGAATGGGTGAAATTGAAGGTGAACAGCTGCACATTTGCTGGCTTTATTGCTTTGAGAAAAGCAACAACAACCATTAGGCCCACAGACAAGCCATATCGTGGTAGGGAGTATTTTGCACTGGGAGATTCAGAAGAATGAAGGGTTACTTGAAGCACGAGCCAGCCCACTTCCTGTCAGGGGCCACCTGTTAATGCTCATGACTCAGAGACACCAGGGGGATGAGATGGAGAGAGAGGAACTGAGAGCTACTGAGAGATGGATAGAGGGGAAGAAAGAGATTGGCAGACAGTGCAAAAGAGAAGCCAGGGAAAAAGTTGAATGTCGGAACACTTGGAAACTTACTGTAAGAGTGTAAATTTGCTGTAAATTGTATTGTGTCAAAGGATTTAAGAAGCAGACAATTGCATACTTTTAAGCCTGTGAAAATATGTGGGTGTCATCAATGACAAGGCATCCAAGTGAGTATAAGACATGATGAAAAAACAGCATTCTTCCCATACACTCTTGTTAAGAGCTCACAACTGACAATGTGATTTCTGTTGCCAAGAAATGTGAAAACCATAAGGGACTGAAACGCTGCTTAAGCCATGAATTCAGCATATACTGCATTTGGACATACATCGCTGCACTAAAATTCCATATGCGACACATGCTGTAATGTTTATCCCAGAGCTATGACAGTAAAAACTGAGCGAGAAAGACCTTCGTAATCCACTCTGAAAGCTAAGAGCTCCATTTGCAGCCAGAGAACGAGAGAACGTCTCATGCATTAGCAACGGAGTGGAGTCAAAAGCAAGTGAAGAGGAGGAGGAGAGAAAATGCATCAGCTCGATGCGTAAGTCGAGCTCGGATGGCTCGGCTTCCGGAGTGTCGTCCTGAGTGCTCAGGTGCTGCCCTCTTTCCCAGCAGAGCGCTAAAATAAATGGTCATTTAGACAACTGAATGAAGCTGCAGTGAAACCCAACAACAAATGGGTACTCTAATAGAATTATATTCAGCTGATGTCAGCACGGCCTCTATATCATTTTTACGAGTCAGCAGGAATAGGACTACACTCCTGAAGCGTGAGGTTTTACTTAATACGGTGCAGCTAGAGATTTCCCATGAGGCCAATTGGGGAGGAGGGCAATAAGGTGAGGAAATCAACCAGCAGTGCTGATGTGTGTCTGTAATGACCTGGTTGGGAAAAAAAAAAAAACGACAAACTTGTAAACTTATCTGAACCACTAGTGCAGCCGACTGTAGAAAGGATGTAATAATGTCCATTTCAGTCATGTTCCCCTTTTTGTGATGAGTTATCCCCATTAAAATACCACACAGAATACAACAGAACCAATTACACTGTACAACAATATCACATTCAGCTATTGCAGGCTGCAACTGACTTTAAAAATGATGGTTATCAATGAAGCAGCTCAACAAGACAAAAGAAAATTGCAGGGCATAAATTCAAATGAAATGCAATGTTTGGGAATGGTGTTTATTGCTGCATGTAACCCCTTATCAAAATAAGTCTGTGCTTTTTTGGGGGGCAACAATTGAATTCTCACTCAGCCTTGGCAAATTGTTCACAACTCGCTGTATAGAAATCATTTTAGGACCCCAGTGGCTTGTAACCTTCTATCTAAAACAGAGCAGGTGGAGCCAAAACTCAATACAATACTCAGCAAAGCACAAATAGCAAGTTTTATTTATTTCATAAAAATGTATTATAAATGATTTGTTTTCATAACTGTGAATGTGTGCTTGTGCTGATGTGACCGGATGGCGATGGGAGAGTGGAGGGGAGACAGTGTACTGACTGAAAAGAAACAGCGCTGCCTGATTAAAATGTAGAACAATGTGGTACATTGCAAATGCACTATTTTGTATTGATCGTAGGGTTTTTTTGCCTCAACTGGTCTGTTGAGGTAGTTTAGTACAACTTCGCTTGGCTTTTGTGTTCCTGTTGGACTTACAGTGTGTCAAGTGGAGTTGATTTTTCCAGGAGAATAGCCTGCGTTAGCTCTGTCAGTGTACTTACTGCTTAGTTCACCTACACATTCAGCTCACTGCCAGCCTCAGTCAACCTGAGTGTCACACAGCTGCAGCTACTAGAGAAACACAGCACTATTTAAGCTTCTTTTCAATTATGTTTACCTGTCTACTTCTAGGCTTATAAAAAACACAAACCAGCACCACATTTAAGTGATCATTTCAAGTCTAATACTTTACAGAAGAACGCTAACATTTCAACATTCATCGAAACAGGATTATTCTGCCTGTTTCCACTTCTATTTATCTTCTACAGCAGATGTAGCAAGGCATTCCAGATGTTTCCTCGGCAACGTTTTCATCCTGAGGGATCCCAAAGCACTCAGAGCCAGATGAGATATGTAGGCCTTTCAGTCCTGTGGTATCTCTAAGTTGGGCATGCCTGGAAAAGGCATCCTAGTCAGATGACCGAACAGCCTTTTCAGGCTCCTTTCGATGTGAAGGAGCAGTGACTCTACTCCGGGCTTCCTCCAGATGTCTAAGGTCCTCACCCTATCTCAAAGGTTGAGCCCTACACAGAGAACTTGTTACCCAGAGCTCATGGTCATAGGTGAGTGTTGGAATGTACATCGTATTGAGAGCTTTCAGGTCCCTTTTCACCATGACTGTCCAGTACAGCCACTGAGTTACTACTGATGCTTAACCAATCAATTTGTCCATCTCATGCTCTACTTTCCTGTCACTCTTGAATATGACTAAAAGAAACTCAAATTCAACCTTCATTTGGAGGAAAAACTCACAACCAACCCAGAGGGAGCTATCCACCAGGTTCTGAGAGAGAACCTGAAGTGCTGAAGGTCATGGCTAGATGAAGCCAACAGAACCACATTATCTGCAAAGAACAGAGATGTGATTCTGAGGTTTCCAAATTTGACAGCCTCGTCAATCTGGTTGCACCATGAGATCCTGTATATGAACACCCACTGGAAATGGTGAGAATATCAATACACATCTCAATTTGGTTGGACAAGGACCTAGTGGCTCGTAGCAATGACTTGGGCATATCATACACCTGCAGTAAAAGTTTGATTGGGTGATTTGAGTGTAAATCTTCTCCAAGTCAACAAAACACTTGCAAACTGGATGTCAGACTCCACTCGGCCCCTTAGAAACTCTGAAAGGCTAAAGAACTGGCCCATTGTTCAGGATGGAATCTGCATTGCTTCCTAACAACTCCAAATACAAATAATGGACTTTGTACACATCCATGCTGCTTTAGACAAACATGTTGCCTATGTCTGGATAATATTCATAATAGCTCATGTAACTTTATGGACTGGAGCAAATAGTTGCAATAAAAACCTTAAAATCTTCCAGACTAACAATATGATGTTCTCAATTTTGCTTGTTTTTTTCCTGACCTACTTTCACTTTAAAGAAAACGTCAGTGATGGTGATGTAAATGTTCTCCTACAAATTGTAATTCCAGTTTAAAATAGTATGACTGAATTTAGAACTTACCAGGAACTCGTCATTTTCCTCCAGTGTTCCTCCCACTTCCAGTACTCTCTCTGTGTGAGTATAAAGCAGCTTCATAAGGAGTCTGGTTAAGCACAAAAGTGAAATATTTCCAACTTGTTGAGTTCTCATTTAATCACATCTCTCCATTGAATTTGTATGCGCCTACACCAAGTAAATTAATTTAGTCCTTTCTAAATACATGTCAAAGATGCAATGACATTTACTTAGCTTTTTAGCTCAATAAACATAATTTATTTTGCATTCAGCTAGATTCCCTAATGTAATCTATTAGTCATATTGTATCTGCCCTCTGTTTAGCAACAAATTAGCAACTATGTACATAATACTTTCTGTCAAAGTAGAAAAAAATAAATGAACAGTGTGAGACTATAGAGACACATTTTACTCATGCCCACCATACTGTCTGAAGCTAATGACATATCCCCATTCTTAATGAAAAGAGGCTAATTACATTATGAGGAATTGAAGTGAGGAATGAACATGTTTAATTTGCTTTTGCATTAGACTTATATGAACTCATCAAATGTGAATTAGTGTCTGAGGTTGATTAAATAGTGGGTAAGTAACCATTAAGAATAAGGAAGCTTACACGCACATTTCCCAATCTAATTACTGTGAATACAGAACAATTATAGCACTTTTTTTTTAGCAACAAGAGAGGTATCCATTGAGGTAAAGATACACCTCCAGAGGCAGTATGGGAAGCCATAGTAGTTTTTTTTTCCCTCCCATACAATACAAGCATTTAACCTTGAAATAAAAGCCATAATAGCTCTTTTGAGCTTGATTCCTGGCTATTTCTTACAGGACATGCGTCACTAGAACTTATTCTAACATATGCAGTAAAGCAGTATGGTAATACTGTGTGTGTTTTCACAGCCGTGCATTGAAACCGAAGCTGACCCTTCCCTGCGAGCAGCCCTTGGCCTTATTTGATCCAGTTCTTCTGGAAAATAAGTGGCAGCCCGGGCTCAGAATCTTAAGTGGGATTTGAGTGCAAGTGTTTATTCGTGTTTGAGACAAAGGTGAAGGAGGCTGCATAGAGGTGGGGAGCACAGGCTAAACCTCAGCGGAGTGAGGAGAAGAAAGAAAGGAGCCAAAGTGCTTGAATAGGAATAAAGTGTCAAAACGAACAGCACCACAGAAGCAATGTTAGTTTAAAAATTGAGCACAGGACAGCGATTTCCCCTAAGTGCTTATTTAGTGGATGAATCACGGGAATAGAGGAGAGATCGGGGGCGCAAGGGGGGCTTTAATAACAGGTTATTAATGTCCATCATGGCAGCCATAAACACAGTAGAGGGAGATGTGCAAAACAGAGGCTTGATCTGGACTCTGATCTCGCCGCTGTCAGTCACAGCTGCAACCACACAACACAAGAGATCACATAACTGGAGGAGACAGAATATAAATTCCTCCTGACAGCAACATCCACGCACGGCAGTTTGCGTCACAAAGAGGATGTTGTTTCTGCGGTCACACTCCATTAGTAGTTCAGCTGGATGTAATGTACTTATTTTTTACTCTGAATGATTTAGAAGTCAGAGTTGACAAATAGAAAATTAACGTGTTTTGTCTTTTGATTATGCTCAGACGTTGTATAGCAAATTATTATTTTGCCTCCCGTCAGGGAGCACAATGGAAACCAGTGTTTGAAATAGTAAACTAATTTCAAGTGCTTGGTGATGAAAGGGGATGTAAAGACTGACACCATTTTATTGTTAGACAATTCAGCAAATGGCAAAGCTGTATTCCAGTATTTCACAAAGTCAGTTAATTAGCCAGCTGCAGTAATTACCTAGCTTAATCCTCCCCACTGTGAGACTCTGACTTTTACAGTTCTGCCTCTCACAAGCCACTGAATTCTCCTTTATTCTCTCAGCTTAATTACATATTTTCCTTTTGAAAGCTGTACTTATCAATAGCTTTGCATTTGCAGTGTCAAAGTGTGGAATGTGAAAGGTGCTTATAGTGACATACCCCCAACGGCTAATTGCTTGATTCTGCTGCTATTCTTTTACTGCTGCTGTTAAGGTTTCTGGCCACAGCTTTGATTAACCCACCATACACTACCTGCTCAGCGCAATGTGTGCGACCATGTGGTGAATATAGTGGAGATTTATCTGCAAAAGAACCAAGTATCCCCCTTGAATGTAGCTGGAGACCAAAATAGAGCGAGAACATTTAGCTTAAATTTGTTCAGTGACCAGAAACAGGACTCCAACTGTTTACTAAGACATTAACCACATCAGCTTTAGGTGGTAATAAATGCATGCAGACTGTTTAGATGTTAAATGTGATAAATAAAAAGTTCTTAAAAACACTAAAAACAACCTATGACCAAGCTATCCTTTGAGTAAGAGCATGTATTGCTGTTGTTTCTCTGTATGGACTGGCAGTCTGTCCAAGATCTACTCCTTCTTACTCCACTTGGAGAAGCTCCAGCTATGGATACAGGATGTCACTATTGGATGGATGGATGGATGGATGGATGGATGGATGGATGGATGGATGGATGGATGGATGGATGGAGGAGTAGCAGCACTGGAAACTGCATACATTTTTTTGGAAAGAAAGAATTTTGGAAAAAAAAACAATCAAGTTACATGCTTTACACATTCCTTTTACATGTTTCACAGAACACCCGCACAATTTAATGCAATTCAGTACCACACATCTGCCACAACATCTCCATTTAGGCCAATTATATTGATCAGTTCTTAGTGATGATCAGAGTTACATAAACTGTAGATTTTAAATGGCACATTTCTGGAGAAGAATAATTTTTAAATGTCTTCAGAGGACTTTATCATATCTTTAAGAAGAACATTCTAAACATCCATCTATTATCTACACACCACTTAATCCTCATTAGGGTCATGGGGGACTGGAGTCTATCCCAGCTGACTTAGACTGAAGACAGGGGACACCCTGGACTGATCACCAGTCTATCACAGGGCTACACATAGAGACAAACAATTCACACCTATAAAAACAATTTAGAATTATCAATTAACTTCATCATGTTTCTGAACTATGGGAGGAAGCCGGAGAACCCAGAGAAAACCCACACATGCACAAGGAGAACATGCAAAATACATGCAGAAAGATGCCAGGCCCAGGCCAGTACACGAAACGGGGCTCTTCTAGCTGCAAGGCAACAGTGCTAACCACCAAGCCATTGTGCAGCCCCTGTCTAAACATACTTCCAAAAAAAATAAATAAAAATTCCTACAAAAAATACTATCAGGATTTTTTCAGAATGTTTTTAGAACAAGACGTTTAAAACAGAGAAGCGATTGTAAGGCATGAAAAGCAGTTACTTTAATTGAAAAAATGTCTAAATATATAACTTTTATAACCAGAAAAGAACTTTAAATATCTGTTCTGGGGGTCATACTTAAATCCTACAGGGTAAATCAAAAAGAGATTCCCTTGATGCACTTGAAAGAGCCCTGGAGACGTGCCAGCGGTGGAGATGCTTGTGGATAAGCAGCCAAGTGTAGCAATTACTATTCAAAGGGAATACAGTTACTTTTCTGGCATCAATTTATCTTTCCTGGCACATGGGACCCAATCAGACTGCTCACAATGCATAAATCTGCAGCCTTCACTTGTCAGCTACAGCGTTTTTGAGTTAATTATTGATCCGGTGGTCAGGGAGCCTTGGAGAGTAGACTTCGTGGGTGGGATGCCGTGCAGTGAGAGTGCAGGTTTATCGGTGGAGCTCTTGGTGGCAGTGCTCCAGAAATACTACGCTGCCCTCTGGTCTGCTTCCACCTGGAAGCATCTGTCTGGCTCAAGTCCTACTCTACACGGAAAGCCCAGTCGAGCGAACACAGAGTCAGTGATCCGCGATTCATTCAGCATCGACCGGTTTCTATGTCAGTGGAGAGATAACATAGTTTACTGTGGAGTTTTCCTTTTGAATTCCTGTTTTCTTCACTTTCGGTTTTTGCATCCTTTACAGTAATGGTTCGTCCTTTGACTTCCTCTAGCCGACCCAGACCCCTCATTAAAGAATTGTTCAAATATTCTTAAAATGAATTTATATTCATTTTCATATATTTGCTCATGCTGCATCTGTTATTTGAGGCATTTACAGGGCATTGAGAAAGTATGTTATGTAACTAAACAGCATCTAAAAATTTAAAACTTAAAAATGAATGCAGTCTAATCTAAAATACATAAATATTTATTATAAATCTGCAGGTACATTGTGTAATTCTAACGCAATCTCTGTAATGGCCCATCATTAAATACACCCAGGAAAAAGAATGATAATTTTCTCTCCTTAAAATTCAATGTTGAAACACAATATTACATTATGTCAACTAGCAAAACTGAACACCAGTGTTGAAAAGGATGGCTTTGCTTTTTTCTTCTGGTTTCCCTCCTGTATGTCCTCTAACTCACCTGTCTGCCTCACACAAGAGCTGATGTCTGAACAGCAAATGCTGAAGATCGCAGTGGCATCACGACGAGGCAGCAGCAGTGGAAAGTGACATGGAACCAGCTGCGACTCGCACCACATGATCCCATGGGGATTTTTTTGGCAACATTTTTGCCAGCGCATAAATTTTAATACCATCAGTCATTTTCTCTGCAAGTATTTAGCACAGAAGTGACAACATCTTAGTCCAAGTGATACATCGTTTAAAAGATGAAAGATTAAGTCTCTGGAGTCGATTTTGATGCCCTGAGGTAAGTCAGGTTTCGCTTTGGAGTTGTTTGTCTTCATTGGAGTGAGAAAAAAAAGTCACAAATATCGTTCTGATGCCTTAAAGAGAAAGGAGCAAAGAAGCTGTCAGAGGACTGATATAATATTGAAGCTGCGCCTTCACCATAACAGACTCCATTTACTCGACGCTGGTCTTTGTTGTTTGCATCAAACCAGCCTTGATCATGTTTATTTCAGTCAGTCTCATTAGGGCTCATCCTTCACTGCATTTTTGAACACAGCTGCCATTTATCTTTGCTGCTGTTTGTCATTTTCTTTTGCAGTTTGTGATTTCTGTAGCTTTGGCTAATTGCAGAAATTGATTTTTTACTCTCAGAAAACAACACAGCCGCTGTGCATCAGGATTCTGACACAAGCACAAGAATCTCTAACCTTTATCCAATTATGCTGACGAATCACCAAATAAGTAAAAAAAAAAAAAATTGATACCACATTTGCAAAAGTGGTTGAATATTCTGCATATTTCATTCCTGAAACATGCTCATTCACGTTATTTCTGAGTTAGATGAAGACATGATGTCTGCATGGTAAATATGGAGTGGCACAAAAATGAGGTACAAAAACAACAAGTCAGTCAGATTAGTCAAATTAGTTTAAGTGTGTAGCAGTTTTTGCACAGGATAATGCAAAATGCTTTGCAAATAACTGACAAGCTGAAAAACAGACAGTTCATATGTACAGTAAAAAAACAACAAAAATAATAGGGGATTATTTAACAAAGATACAATGTGGTGAGATTTAGGTTTTGATATGTTATGGGTCAGCTGATGATGGTTTTATCAGGGCTCGTACCAATAAAAATCACTTACAGTTATTGATATTTGGAACTGATACACATTTGCAGTGTAATGTGATTTTTGGTGTATAAATCTTTCACAACATGAACGTTTCACATGTTTAATTTGAGGACAACTTTTTAACATTTATCTATTATTGATGATAGGCTGCTCATCATGACAAATAACCAATCAAAGTGGTGACTACAGAAAGACAGAGGCAGCCACATCACAGCCAAAATAGCAGTTTTAAAATTAAATATATATTTTATTGGAAATTTAAGTGAAAAAAAAATGTGACTATTGAATCTGATAGTGGACCAGACTGATCTCTAATACATAAACACTGGTTTGGAAATATGTTGCATGTTTTTAATATCAGTGTTTTATCTCTTTGTATATGTATCCAAAACTGAAATTGCATTTAGAAACATAATAGTTTCTCACTTTCTTGCTACAAGATCCCTGGTTTACGTCCCGGCCTGGGCCTGGGATCTTTCTGCATGGAGTTTGCATGTTCTCCCTGAGCATGCATGGTTTTCTCCAGGTTCTTCAGCTTCCTCCCACAGTTCAAAAACATGCTGAGGTCAACTGGTGAGTCAAAATTGTCCATAGGTGTGGTTATGAGTGTGATTGTCTGTCTCTCTGTGTAGCCCTGTGATAGACTGGTGACCTGTCCAGTTTGTCCCCTGCCTTCATCATAAGTCATCTGGGATGGACTCCAGCCCCTAACCCTAACCCTAATCCTGGCGTACAGAAAATGGATGCATGGACTTTCACATTTCTTTTGTCTGACAGCCAACAAAAACATCAAGTGACTTCAAAAGTTCAGCCATCACTGCTCACATACACCGACCAGCCACAACATTAAAACTACCTGGCTACTATTGTGTCAGCCAAAAACAAAAAAACATTTCTGACTTGTTTGGACTTTGAGCTGTGGGGGTGTCCTGTGTCTTTAAATCCTATTGGGAATGGGGAGTCCATGGATTGGGCTTGTTCTGGCACATGTTACAAATGACAGATCAGACTGGAATCTGGAGTCTGCAGGTCTTAGTTGTGTTCCTCGAGCTGTTCTTGGACAGTTGTTGGGGTGTGGCATGGTGCGTTGTCCTGCTGGAGGAGGCCACCTGCCATCAGTTATTGTAGCTTGAGGTGGATGGTTTATGTCAAGGTAATATCCACATGAATGCGAAGGACCAAAGTTTTCCAGAAGAACATTTCATTGGATTCTTAATGAAATTCACTTGTATATTCTCTACGCTGATCGGCCACAACACTAAAACCACACATGGGTGAAGTCAAGTGCACTAGCTTACAAGACAACTGACTGAGCATCATGGAATGAAGTAAAAGAAAACTATAAAATTAAATGCCATCTATCTACAGTGTTTTTAAGGCATTACGTCTCATATCGATAATGTTTTCACTGCCTTTTCGATCCAGCTGCTTTGTAGAAGCGCAGCAGTCTACAAAAAGTCAGTTCACCTCTCACTTCGGTGTATCTCTTTTCAAATCCACTGATAAAGACAAGCTGTGCTTCCTATGCTGTCGTCCTTAAATGTTTTGTGTTTCAGCAACAAGGGAAAATCAATTTAGAGAGCATCCTTTCTTTCCACACCGAAGGACTAGAGCACACTGCCCTGACATCTCAATGGCTCAAATGCTGAAGTGAATTAGTGGACTGGGAGCAGGAGGGCATGAGAGAATGTGCTCCATTTTTACTTCTTGGGTATACACATCCCCTATAAATTCCTTTTTAGGCAAATGTAATCCACACAAACTAAGCATGCAGATGTATTTCAGCTCATATGCACTACATGTTTGCACTCTGTACCTCTGATCCGTCAGCAAATCTTCAAATACACTACGATAAATAGCTGCTGTGACTGAGCAAATCTAGAAAACATAGTTGCCCCTCCTCTGCAAAATGAAGCTGGCCCGATAAATTGCTTTCCAGAGAGATGAAATGTACCATGCACCTCGCAACACCACACAAGATTGCTCACCCATAGAATACAGTCCTGTGATTAATAACCCCACAACTTCTAGCCTGTTTCCAAGTGCTTACCAGATCAAATATGCACTGCTCTCTCCTTTTTCTTCCTCTTTTTTTTTTCATTTTACATACCTCAGGCATTTTGTTTGGCAAGCGCATGAGACGAGACCCATTAAAACCAGACTGCAACTGTATGTCCATTAGTCTGCTCCATGCATACATCACTATAAATTTAATGGCAAAGAGCTACGCGAGTGGCAAGTTTGCAGTTCTTAAAAAAATGATAACTCTGTGTTGGGGGTAGTCAGGAAGCAATGACCTAAAACCCATCACCGTTTTATGATCACTAAAAGCCCATCAGTTGCGAAGCATTATTAGCTCTGATGAAGATGCTTTGATGAAACTGCATTATATTGTGAGCATTTCTGTGATACAGAAATACAGAGAAGGTAATTAAAGTCACAGATTCTAATCCAACACACTCTTTAGTAAATTTAGTGAACTATCCCCCCACAATGCACAAGCTCACTGCTCTGTGTGTGCACTGGAAAATAAAAGGGAAACAAACAGAGTGAGTCAGCCCCATGGGTGTTAGTTTCATCTGAATACTGGTGGGACACTGTAAGCGGGTCCTGGGGTCATCCTCATGAAATTTTGAGTGTCCAAACTCTTCATTTCCTGCTTTCTGGTGAATTTTTCTGCATCAATTTGTGGATTTTCTGCATCAGTTTATGGTGGAAATGTATTTCTATATGGAAAGAAAACACAAAATTCAGGCACTAGGTGGTAATTCAAAATATAATGGAATATATATGGAGGTAATTATATTTTCCACAATAGATACAGTGGTTCAACAAATTCATACTTTGAGAGAGAAAAAAAATAAGCAAAAAAAAAAAAAAAAAAAAAAACACAGGTTGCTGAAGAAAAACACCCGCCCCTGTTTGAGGTATGACTGAGGCCCTGCAGTTACTTTTGCTGCTGGGCATTCTTTAAACTTTTCTGCTTACATAAAATATATAGTGACTCATATGTTAGAATACAGAGAGCACAATATGCATCTGATAGCCTTGAAAATCTGCCTTCACTGGGGCTCAAAATTGCGTTGTTAGTGATTAAGGTAATTAGAAAAAATAAAGATCAATGCAAGTATGAGGTGATGACTGTTCATGGTGAACATGAATGGAGCACATCCCGGTCATGAGCATGCAACATGTGCAAACAGTATCCATCATTAGTCAGTAGACAAAGTGACACCAGTCTACCAACAACAGGACCTGAGTTACATGCATTTCTGACCACTGCTAGGTGCCCATTTGCAGTTTTTCCATGTACCGAGAGCTGGAGCAGAGACGGAAACACTGCATTCTGAGTCAGTTAGCAGCCTGGATGATCCCACCTTCATGAGGAGGATCATCACTAGTGCTAAGAGGTGAATCTACAGTCAGTACTGAGAGAAAAAAAACCCAGCAGTTTTAACATTTCAGTGAGTCTGATATGCTTTACAGGAGCACTGGGAGCAGAGTATTGCTGCACAAGGAGACTATTTCAGTGGTACTAAAGCAAACACTGTTTTGTTTCTGCACTACTTACCATTTAATCATACCAGCAGTATACCACTGCGGTTTAAGTTCTTCATGTGATTCACCACTTTGGTCAGGACTGAAATGTCAAAAAACAAAAAATCCTGCCATTGCATATTTGTAACATGCTGTTTTTGTCCTCTGAGCTGTTTTTCTGAATTTCAGTGATCATGGTCTTTATCTTGTCTATTCCACCAGTCATGTCATACTGACACACCACATCTTCCTCTGCTGACAACAAAAACAAAACAAATGCAAGAAGCCAAAAAAAGAAAATAGCAAATGTCAAAGGCGTCACATATTGTATAGAACCGGAATTTCTATCATCTGGTATCATCAAAACAGACATTTCTAAATATAAACCTGTCAAACATAATAACAAACTAATCACAAAGAGACGTCAAAAGTTTTAAATGTCAGCCCGTACTTGCAAAAAATCAAGAAATCCATTGGTTGTTCAAATGGCTGTAGAGAGAAACACATCTGACCCAGGAGGTAAATAAAGTGGACAACTCAGCTTGTGTTGCTCAGCTCTCTTGGTGTTTCTCAACATCCTTTTAGACTTAATCTTCATTCCTGTTTATAATCGATCTATAACGATCCATCTTCATTTTCCAGCCTCTACATTTGCTGTTGTTCTGTTTTTGTATCATCTACTGCATGATGTCAAGACACAATGTCAGATTCAGTTGAAATCCCCATTTGTGATATTGAGTTCTGTAAATAAAATAAAATCAGACCTGACCTGAACAACAGGTGTTGCCGGCTACACTCCATGTAATCACACTAAGCAATCAGGACACAGCGGCTTGATTCTGTTGCACAACCCTGCCGGTTTCCTCTCCTGGGGAATGCCGTTGCTAGGGTCTTTCTGCTCGCAGATGACCAGAGTCTTTTCATAGTGACCACCCTGCCAAGCCTGTGATCCTCCTCTGGTGTAACAAGATCTCTGCTCTGAATAATACTTCTGTGTTTCCAGTTCTCGCCACAGAAACAATTCAGCCCACACAGTTCATTTACCAGGAGGAAATGTTCATTCTTAGACTTGGTGGAGCAGAGAACATGATCTTGGAGTAGGGGAAAAATAGAAGGTGAATCCTCTGCTGAGCTACAGCTTTATTAGGCGCACCTGCACAATCTAATTAAATCCAGTACAGTAGTCCTGCAATGAACCGTTGTTAAGTGTAATGTTTGGTTTTTTTACAACGGGGTCAGAGAGAAGTTAATTCAGTTCTGTGGTCATTTCTCTGGGTGTTAATGTTGCATCGTAGGTGTACCATTTTGGTTCAGTCTGAAATATGTCAACATTCACTGGATGGAGGGCAATGAACTTTTACAGTTGTATCCCTGAGGATGAAGCACACTGATCCGAATAATGACTGACTGTTCCTCTAGTGTTATTATAATGCTGAAATTTCTGGGTTTAAGTGAAACGATCTGACATTTGCCATTAAACCTTTGTATGAACCATGCGAGCCCCTTGTATTGCACAACACGCACTGTAAAAATTGAATATTTTTCATAAAAGCTGTTGCAGGGCTGTGGTTCGGTGGTTAGCACTTTCACCTTGCAGCTAGAAGATCCCTGGTTCGCATCCTGGCCTGGGCCTGGGATCTTCCTGCATGGAGTTCACATGTTCTCCCTGTACATGTGTGGGTTTTCTCCAGGTTCTCCAGCTTCCTCCCACAGTCCAAAAACATGCTGAGATTAATTGGCTGTTCTAAACTGTCATTCTAAACACAGACAGTTTTAATATTGTTGTATAATAATTGTTGTATATTTCTAATCACAATCATTTACAAATCTCAAAAGCCCCTTTTAACCATCTATAGTGAATAAACCTGGGTCATTTTACACTAACAAATAAAATTTATAGAAAAACTTTTTTTTATTAAATCAATGAATTTCAAAGATATAGGAAAGAAACACGGACGATCCAGGCATAAAATAAGACAGAAAATTGTATAATAATAATAAAAATAACAATAACAATAATAATAACAATAATAATATTATTTTTTATCTAAATCTGTTGGTCCATTTTTGAGTAATGTGTGCAGACAAACATATGCTGATCGTCACATAACTAATAATGATAATAATAATAATAATAATAACAACAACAACAACAACAACAACAACTATTATTATTATTATTATTATTATTATTATTATTATTATTATTATTATTATTATTATTATTATTATTATTATTATTTATTTTTGTTATTATTATTATTGTTGTTGATGTTATTATTATTATTATTATTATTATTATTATTATTATTATTGTTATTCCGCGTAGGAACATTGTGGAGTTATGTGACAATCGGTGTACGTTTGTCTGCACACATTACTCAAAAACGGACCAACAGATTTAGATAAAAATTATTATTGTTGTTATTATTATTATTATTATTATTATTATTATTATTATTATTACTATTATTATTATTATTTTCAGGGAAGGTCAGAAATGACACAAGGAAAAAGTGATTTGATTTTGGCAGTGATGCGGCTTATAGTCTGGATCCACGGATTTGTTAAAGATTTCTGTATCATTGCCAGATAGCGGCACGGCGTCACTGTAACTATGACAACAAGTGAACACTGTGTCAGCTGCCTGCTGATGATCACATAATTGCGATCCTACTACAAATTGACCACTTTAGATTTATCGGGACTTTTCCATCAGAAATGATACAAGGAACAATTGATTAAATTGTGGGGGTGTTTCTGAGTCCCATCAGTTCCCGTAGTTCCCCGTAGTTCCCTACATATTTAGGTCATGTGATTTGGTATCCATGCATAATGTACACATGCATAGCACACGCATGTTGATTTTTTATTAAAGATTTCATCCATCGGAAATGATACGACTGAACAGCCTTGGCGGAGTACTTTCCTCTCTGAATGCTTTTGTTGTTGTTGTTGTTAATTATTCTTATAAAAACCATTAGAGTCTAAAGCAAGTTAATTAAGGAATATATAGAATACAGAGTAATGAAATTAAATTATTGCAAAGATATCGAAAACAAATAGTCAGATGGGTCGCTTTTGAGAATCCCTTAACGTTCCAACACCAGCATGCTGAATTCATCATTTAGTTAAAACACTGCTGGGCTTCTGAAGACACATTTCCACCGTGATGTCTAACTGGGTGTCTAAAAGATATAATTTCCTCATTCTTCTCGCTTTCTCGATTATCATGGCTGGGCAATAGGAAGACGCTCTTGAAAGAGATTTTACATTTTTTATTTATGTTAAACTCAAGTACAAAACTAGGTGAAGTGAGCTGGGTGAAAGTATGCAATTGCACTGCCAATGAACAACATCTTCCCAACAGCTTGTACTCGAAGAGACTGTATTCCATGGGATCAAGAGTCCTAAAACACCTGGGCATTGAGCAGACTGAGACTTGATGTGTCAGCCAAAGATGCAATAAGATATCCACAGCTGATGGAAGACAATGAGGACGCTGTAACCTTATTTCCTCTACACTGCCATGATGAAATCCTAGAGACTGATGTTCCAATCGCTTCAAAACCCCCAGATGAGCCTTTAGTATTGACAGAAGGGAGTTTAATCTCCTCGCCAAGTGGAAAACACTCATGCTGCCCTAAGATTCACCTCTCCGTGACTAAGTGAACTCTATTTTTTTTTCAATTGGAAGAAAAGCTCTTAACAGATCTGTCATTAAGAGTTAAAGCTAAATATGTAGAAAATCCAGAGTTATTATATCTGTTAATCAGGAAACTCTTGTTTCCTGTAGGCATGAATTTCCATTTTATTTTATTCATTATTATTTGAAAAGGCTGCGGATGTGATAAGAACATTTGCACATACTGTACTTTTTTTTTAAACTGGATTTCTGCTGTGCTTTTAATCACACTACATCTTTTGTGAAAGCGCTTTCATAGAAAGAAATACAAAGAGCTAAACAATAAAGTAAGAAAATACAATTCACGATAGCAAATTATTAGTGGTGCACAGATTGTCCATGGATGATGTCAGTCAGTGCTTCGTATCTGCAGGTACATTTTGTTGTTGTGTAACAGAATCCTCACAGGATTGTTGTTTTGTTTATTGTTTTTTTTTAAACTCTGTGAAGAAACCTACCTTTCCTGAGTACATCTTTTTTTTTGCAAAAACATCTCTTTAATAGCCATTTCTTCCACTGTCTGAGTATTTGTTTTTGCAGAATTTCCTAGAACACGACACACCCAAACTTTCTTCCCCTCATCCCCAGCAGGAAGCATACTGTAACAACATATTGCTACACAAGGTAAGACACAGTTTCTGTAAAAGGCTTGAAAGCAGGACACTTGAATGAACTATGATAAAATGCACCCTTATGTTCTTTAGATGCTGTGCACTATTCTAAGTTGAATTAGAATACAGTAGCTCATTTTTAACACAGAAGCCATTCAATGTGGTATACAAAAGGAAAGAAAAAACATTAGAATAGCAGTGAAAAAGACAATAAAAAAGACACTGAAATTAAACTGAGACAGTATTAAAAAAGGGGGAAAAAAAGCTATAGTTATAATGCTGTTAGGCAGCCATGGTAAGATGTCCCAAATTCAATAAAGGAAACAAATGGATCAATTTAAGGCACACTGGATATTTTTTTTCTTTCTTTCTGAGACACATTTAAGATAATCAAGAAACTGGTTCCATCACAGTGAAGCATGAGAGTGAAAAACAGATGAGTTCTACCAGACGGCTGCTCTCTAAAGCTTTTAGGGTCCTACTGGACATAAACATCACATATACACTACCGTTCCAATGTTTGAGGTCATTTAGAAATGTCCTTATTTTTGAAAGAAGAGCAGTTTTTTCAAATGAAGATAACATTAAACTAATCAGAAATCCAGTCTATTCAATATTTTCAGCCTAGTGTAGAAGAGAAAGCATAAATACTATGAAAAAAATGGCCTGTCTTGTTCTTCAGAAATACACCTACACTACCATTCAAAAGTTTGGGGTCACTTAGAAATTTCCTTATTTTTCAATGAAGATAACTATAAATGAATCATAAATCCAGTCTAGACATTGTTAATGTGGTAAATGACTGTTCTAGCTGGAAACAGCTGATTTTTAATGGAATATCTACATAGAGGTACAGAGGAACATTTCCAGCAACCATCACTCCTGTGTTCTAATGCTACATTGTGTTAGTTAATGGTGTTGAAAGGCTCATTGATGGTTAGAAAACCCTTGTGCAGTTATGCTAGCAAATGAATAAAAGTGTGAGTTTTCATGGAAAACATGAAATTGCCTGGGTGACCCCAAAACTTTTGAACGATAGTTTATTTTAACCCTACTTGTTCCCTGCTGTCTGCTAATACTTCTAAAGCCTGAATATATTTGGGTATTCATGTGTCTAACTGTCACAGACTGTAGATGACTTGACACGGAGAACATTATAGTCTCCTCTGCGGAAGACCTGTGATAACATTTTGGAGATACTGTACGGTACAGTCGCTGTTCTTTTTCCTCCCAAGCGTGACAAGCAGCTTGTCAGAGCAAGTCGTGAAGGACGTTTTACTCACCAATGCCCAAAACAGTCACTCCCTCATCTGCCTTCCTCCAGCTCTAACACATCCCTCAGATGAGTGAGAGCTGCATATGGTGGACTAGATGGAGACAGATGCATCTGTGAAGCCTGCATGGCTCACACAGCTAAATGAGCTGGCAAAAGATGGAATAAACGCTCGCACGCAGGGTGCATCAGGTTTACAAATCTAACGGGGAGTGCGTAAGCCTCAGAAATCGGAAAAGAAATTGCATTTGCCGCTATGAGTGGAATCATTCTCTAGGTGAGCATGGGGATATTATTTTTCACCACAATGACAGGAGAAATGGAAGATATGAAAGATCTGGCTGTCTGCAAACTCCTCTCATCAAAAACATTATTCTTGATTTCCAGGTATGAAACGGGCAGCGTCTGACTCACAGTTTGGATTTTATTGGTTTAAACTGAATGCATGCAGTGTATTCTGTGAAGGCCAGTAAGATCTGGAAAGGTCTTCCACTCTCTATAAGGGAGTGTCCTACGTTACCAACCTTCAAAACTCACCTTAAACAATGTCTGAAAGCCAACCAGTCTTGTGACCATTGAGCTTTAACTTCTTTGTGTACTTTTTTTAATGTGCTTTTATTGTGACCTATTGTCCTAGATTTACATATATATATACATTCATTAATGTGCACTGTCCCTATCAAATAAATAAATATTACTTTGCAGTAATCCAAGAACAGAATTAGAAGTTTCATTCCTCCACAGGTTGTCTGAGGAAGCTTCATGCATACATTTTCTGATTATATTCAAGTTTACTGTTATAGACATTTTTCATCATTGCACAAAGGCCAGGTATTTATATAACACATTTCAAATGCAATTTGAACTGCTTCACACAGATGCATTTATAAAAGTAAAGAAAAAATATATCAGTTAAAACAGAATCAGATGATAGAAACAAAATTTAAGTGATGAATTTAGTTTTCAATAATAAGACTGTCTTTTTATTTATTTTTTTTTGTATTTTAATGAAGCAAAAGCCTCACTGAGTCTAATGGGGTTTTAAAAGGTTTTCAAAACAAGTTCACTTGTCAAGTCAAATGATACCCCGTCCTCTTGAGGAAGATAAGCGTATTATTACTTTTTCAAGGAGCTCATGAAGGAGCTATTGTACATTTATCGTAACTTTGCAAAACAGTGCTTCATGATGTTCTTCTGGTGCAATGGAACACTCACAGGAAGGTGGTACAGGGTGTAAGAAAATGAGCTGTCACTACACCTTAAAGTTCAGGTTTTTTTTGAACAAAGGTTGAGGGTTAGGGTTAGGTAAGGACAATGCATAGGGTTTGGAATAAAGCTTAATAAGAAGCAGAACCCTAATTATCTTGATAACTACACAGTCGCTAGTGAGTCTATAGTTTGTCCAGATGATATAAACAGCTTTGTTTGGTGGCTAAAGTGAAAGTGAAATGTCAGTAATCCATCTCTGCTCAGGAACAGTGAATGTGAAGTTGAGCCAGACAATTGGCCCATAAACGGTGACTGATGTGTACAGTGACAGTTTGGGTAACAGTTTCCTTCTCGTTTCTTCAAATTTAGTTTCAGTGATGTTGCTTCATTTCCACATCTCACCAATTATTGTGATGTGTGCAGTCTTATTATTACCATGAGTGATGGCGGCTAAAATTGCAAAGAAAACTCTCTGAATCCATATCCCTTTTACCAAAATGTATCACCAGATGTGGTGAAACCCTACAAGACCCATCATTACATCCAATGCTAATGTTTATAGAATGTCTGTGTTCTACTTTGTCTGGATATGGCAATGATGACATGCATTGTGATATGTGGAATTGCTTCACAAAAAAGAAGTTTCTCTGACTACTGAGCTAATTTAACCATCACATGCTCACTTGGGGGCTGCAGAGTGGCTTAGCGGTTAGCACTGTCACCTTGTAGCCAGCAGATCCCTGGTTTGCATCCCGGTCTGGACCTGAGATCTTTCATTTTGCATGTTCTCCCTGTGCATGCGTGGGTTTTCTCCAGGTCCTCTGGCCTCCTAACACAGTCCAAAAACATGCCGAGGTTAATTACAAATTGTCCATAGGTGTGATTGTAAGTGTGATTGTTTGTCTCTATGTGTGGCCCTGTGATAGACTGGTGACCTCTCCAGGATGTCCGCTACCTTCACCCTAAGTCAGCTGGGATGGAGTCCAACCCTCCTGCGACCCTAATGAGGATGAAGCGGTCTATAGATAATGGATGGATGGATGCTCATTTGGAAGATATAAGGTTGTTTTGGAATGCGTTGAAAACCTACGCTACCATTGAAAAGTTTAGAGTTATTTATTGTTGAATGAAAAGCAGATTTTTTTAAATGAATTAAATTGAAATTAATCTGAAATATAGTGTAGACATTGTTAATGAGGTAAATGACTATTCTAGCTGGAAACAGCTGATTTTTAATGGAATATCTACATAGAGGTACAGAGGAACATTTCCAGCAACCATCACTCCTGTGTTTTAATGCTACATTGTGTTAGCTAATGGTGTTGAAAGGCTAATTGACGATTAGAAAACCCTTGCACAATTATGTTAGCACATGAATAAAAGAGTGAGTTTTCATGGAAAACATTAAATGTAATGGGTGACCCCTAACTTTTGATCAGTAGTGTATTTTGTCATTTAGTTATAAGGACTTGAAAATGAAAATGTGAAACTCACCAAAAGTGGAGTCACAAGGTTTTTATATAACTGGCTAATAAATGTAAAAATGAGTTTAAGTAATGACGCTGTTTGCATAGTGTGTTTTGTGTGATATATCGCCGTGATTACAGCAGCACAAGTGGTTGACTTTAGTCGAACGCTTGCTGTGTACAGCATGCTCAGCCGCCGCATGTCTGTCAGCAGTGAATCGTGTGCAATACGTGATCCAGGGAATTTCCATTCAAATTCACTGTGTGAGAGCCTTGTCTAAAAAACTGTACATCAAACACCTATGACCTACTGTCTGGCACTAAATGCAGCTCCCTGAGGCAGCTATTGTCCATGGTTCACTGTCAGCAGAGCTCACATGGAGATAAAGTACTAAATTGTCCTATTGTCCTAGCGTCGCGGGATGTCATTTTAATGGATGTTCTTCAATAAATCTCTCTTGACATCCTTTGAAGGAAATAGAGTGCCACACTTCGCCTGCATGGGTGACATTGTCCTTTTGATGCCTCGGCAGGTGGAATCTGAAAAGAAATAAAGTAAATACGTAGATTCTGAGTCGGCACAGAGCCTTGGCTCCTGCTTGATCTTGCCTGTCACCAGCCTCTGTAGCCGATTTCATTCAGTTGAAGTGGCCGCACGTGGTCTTTATTCTTGAGAGGAAGACTGACAACTTCAGCGCAGACCTGAGTGCGACTACTCAACAAAATTGTCAATCTTCAGCTCTCCATGAGACAAAATCCTCTAAAAAAGTACCACCTGTCAAAACAGTCAATCTGCTTCTTAGGAGTGTGAGGGCGGAAGGTGAGAGGAAATCCCAGAGAGTATCACTTTAGGTCATGTCAGTGACAGGGAGTTGCACTGTCTGATTGCATAGCTCTCCTCTATGCTCTGCACATACTAAAGAGACACCTGAACTGTGCACCAGCCCAGTGAAGGACACCTCTCTGTACTCTCATTTTGTGAAAATGCAGTGTAGCTTAACAACCAAAACTAATACACATGCATGAATACAGAAAATGAACATACAGTGCTCGTATGTATAAAGCAGGAACTCTGTGTGATTCTGCTTTTTAATCTAAATCTGGGAACACATTCACAAGCCTGCTTTCTGCTCGTACAGCTGGCCGTAATTGGACAAAGACATACTGGTGATTACCTTCTGTTGTGTGTCACTTTCATATCCTTCTGCTCCACCAGGCTGTAGAGCTGTGAACAACCGGAATGGAGACAAAGAAGAGCAATTTGAGCAACTGTACATCTGACATTACATATCAGCAGAGAAGTTTATAGCATTTAAATTATCAGCAATTTTCAGAAAACATCAACCCTAGTGGCATCTCCACCAAAATCACAAGTCAGAAAGGTAAAATGTTCAGTTTACAGTGATCACATTGGAACAAATAGTAAATTTGCTACATCAGATCGCCTGGTAGAGTACAAAAATGAAAGAAAAAAGAAAAAGATGCTGCTGATGAAACACATATGCAAGGTGTAGGCAACATTCTTGGCAGATATATTGTTTATACATCTTGTCCCAGGTGTTCTGATGTGTGGTGCACATCACTCTGCATATATTTACGCTACCATCTATATTTTTACACAACTACCAGTACTTAGAGACAGGTGTTAGGGCTTATGTTTTAGCTGGAGTCATCTCCTGAGTGTTGGAGTGAAAAGTCGTGCTATTCAATCTAGGGAGGACTTTATTACAAAAGTGTTGAAATTCAACAAGCAGGGGGTTTGCAATGCAATCCAATGCAATGAGATTATTCAAATGTGTATGTATGAACATATACAGGGTGTCCTTAAAATCAAGAAGAAAGAGTTGAACTGGTACTTTTCAGTGGACGTGAAAGATGGACATATCGAAAGACAGCAGATGAATTTAATGAATGTCATCCAAGGAGGATTCCACTTGGCTTTTCCACAGTGGTGAAGGTGGTTAAAAAGTTTAAAGAAACACGCAGTGTCATGGACAAACCCTGTTCTAGATGACCAAATGTATCAGCCGAAACTAAAGTACTGGTCATGGCTAAAGTTTATGCTAGCCCCCAAAAATCACTTCCCTAACTCTAACCCTAGCTTTTCGATACTGAGAAGTACCAGTTCAACTCTGTCTTTGCTCAACAAAGCCATATTTAATCTGTGGAGACAAAAACAATTATAATGAATGAGATTTCCTATGTTTCCAGACTGTAAGGACACCCTGTACATATACACACATACACATTTGAACAATGTCATTGCATTGTATTGCATTGCAAATCCCGTGCTTATTGAATTTCAACACTTCTGTAACCAGGTTCTCGATGGATTGAATATATATATATATATGTATATATATATACATATATGTATATATATATATATATATATATATATATATATATATATATATATATATATATATATACATATATATACATATATATATATATATATATATGTATATATATATACATATATGTATATATATATATATATATATATATATATATATACACACATATATATATATATATATATATATATATATATATATATATATATATATATATATATATATATATATATATATATATATATATATATATATATATATATATAGTTGTACAAGGGTTTTCTAATCATCAATGAGCCTTTCAACACCATTAGCTAACACAATGTAGCATTAGAACACAGGAGTGATGGTTGCTGGAAATGTTCCTCTGTACCTCTATGGAGATATTCCATTAAAAATCAGCTGTTTCCAGCTAGAATAGTCATTTACCACATTAACAATGTCTAGACTGTATCTCTGATTCATTTAATGTTATCTTCATTTGAAAAAAACTGCTTTTCTTTCAAAAATAAGGACATTTCTAAGTGACACCAAACTTTTTAACAATAGTGTATATCTTGAAACAAAGGGAGCATATATACTGTTGCATCCTGAATTGCAAATATACTGTACTGTCATGTTATGCAGTCTTTATTGTTGACTACAGAAATATCTGTGAACATGCTTATTAAAACAAACCCACAGCTGCAGCTACAGCTATTATTTGTTGTTTGTTTGCTTGTCTGTTTTTTGTTTGTTTTTTAACCCAGCCTGATGCCATGTTCACTATCATGTGTACAAATGTGATTTATTGTTTTTAATTCATTGCATTTGTCCTGATTCTTAAGCCAATCTGACACATTTGCACCAATATTGTAATAATATGAGGTCAAAGAAGCAAACAGTTGTGACAGCTTTCAAACCGTCCATTTGACAAGTCACACAGTGTTTGAGTTTGTGTTAGTGGTTGTAGGTAGCCGGCTAGGCAGGGGGACAGAGAGCCGAGGCTTTACCAGCTGATAAGGCAGTGGAGAGGGTCTGAGTGTGGACACCACAGCTCATTATCCAGCTGAGCACATGATGACAGCAAACAAGGTAGACGAGTGCATTCAAGCAAGAAGGCAGAAAGAGAAAATGAACAGCTCAGAGCCTTCGTACACCACAAGAACAAGCAATGCCAAGGCTCGCAGCTTAATCGTCTATTTCTGAAACTGCTCCGCTAGTCCTCGCAGTGATAGCACTTATCGGTTTCAGCTAATCGTTTTAGCGTCATCACACCGCAGAAAACGCTGCCTCTGAATCACAGGTGTGAGTTTTGTGGCAATCTATTGCAATAACCCCGCACGTGTGATCACACATTAATTTTAACACTCTCACTTAATTTAACACACACCCAAAAGGCGATAATCACTGAAAAGGAGTTACACTCTATAAAAAATCTGCTACGGATAAATCACCTCAACTTTCTTGACTTCTAATCCACTTTAAAATCCCATTCAAGGGCCTACACTTTTTTCACTCCGGGGAGCCACAATAGCCAAGCCTGTCAAATGAGTGTCAAAACTGGAAGTAACTACGCAGCCTCCTGGCAGGAGGCTTAGTCTCACACTGACTAATAGAGTTGTAAAGAATTAATTTATACTTAGCACAGCATGGAGCTATAGCATAATTGTCCCGTAAAAAACCATACCTTCATTATAACAGTTAGGTTTTATGTTATTATCTTGCAACAGGATGGGAACACGTGGAGCTTTACACTCATTTATTTTTAAAAGAAAAAACATTAGTTACTGGCAGCTTTTCTAAATAAAAGACAGGGTATTCGTAGTGACAGGCAGGCAGCTCTTTTTTTTTGAGCAGGCCGTTTCAAAGTTTTTTTTTTCACCTCATAACATAATTCTGCTCACAAAATAATTTATGTTTTTACAGGCGTTAATTTTGTTATGTTATAATCAGAACAGAGAAAAGAGGGCATTGAGTAAAATCTGCTGGATCTGGTGTTCATCCTCTTTTTTTTTTACAAGCTTAATACACAGTTCAGTTCACATGTGTTGCTCACGGTTGCAATTTTAAATTTGCAATTCTTTGGATTTTAGAATTTTCAAGACAGCATATATCTGTATTTGAGTGAACAGAGCTGTGTCAGCATTACAGGAAGATAAGAACCATGATGGTGTGGTAATCAGAGCCCTATTTAAAGAAATGTACACAGCAAAAATAACACAGAACTACACTACCGTTCAAAAGTTTGGGGTCACCCAGACAATTTCATGTTTTCAATGAAAACTCAGACTTTATTTAAATGATATTTCAAATTGGAAAATGACAATCTAATTCCATAAGAACATAATATTTTAAACATCCATTTAGCTTAACTTAGCTTAGCATAAATAAAGACTGGACACACTGGAAAACAGCTAGCCTAGCTTTGATTAACAGTACCAAGTTTGGCCTATCAACACCTCTACATATGGACGTCTCCAGCAGACTTTATTGAAATGATAATTTGAATATGAAAATTATAATCGAATTGCAAAATAACATAATTTTCTAAATACACTACCGTTCAAAAATTTGGAGTCACCCAGGCAATTTCATGTTTCCATGAAAACTCACACTTTTATTCATGTGCTAACATCATTGAACAAGGATTTTCAAATCATCAATTAGCCTTTCAACACCATTAGCTAACACAATGTAGCATTAGAACACAGGAGTGATGGTTGCTGGAAATGTTCCTCTGTACTCCTATGTAGATATTCCATTAAAAATCAGCTGTTTCCAGCTAGAATAGTCATTTACCACATTAACAATGTCTGTATTATATTTATGATTAATTTGATTTTTATCGTCATTGCAAAAACTGCTTTTCTTTCAACAATAAGGACATTTCCAAGTGACTCCAAACTTTTCAACAGTAGTGTATGTTTTACAGTTACAGCTATAAATTTGTTGATTAAGTCAGTCCTGCCCAACAACATATAGGGACTTTACTTTCACGTTACAAAGGCCTATGATGATGGTGTCAGGTTCTGCAGTGCAGCAATCATTCGGCAACATATCCTGGCAGGTGCTTTCAATGTGTTTTTAAAATGATTGAATTAATTAAAAATAATTACATGTGATAACTTTACGGCCCCGCGGTGGAGCTGTGGTTAGCATTGTTGCCTCACAGCAAAAAAAATTCTGGGTTTGAACTTGTTGGTTGGCTGCAGCTTTCTGTGTGAAATCTACCACAATGACAATTATTACTTGACACAGTTTAAATGGATGAGTTACATAATGTCACAAATGCAGAGGTATGGCAACCAAACATTATAAACATGCTTATTTCTACTGGAAAGTTGGAAATTTGAATATGTAAGTCTATGGTGATTGATTCTTCACTTTTAAAACCAACCTCAAATGACCATTTGACAAATAACAGGTTTTGTGATGCCCACTTTGGCATTATTTTTGAACCTAGGAAGTTGCTGCTTCATTGCAGACCAGTGTTCAATGTTTTGGTCACTCAATCACATTGGTCTTCCTGATGGTTCACAGTTCATCTTTTTACTGGTATCTGACACAACATGGCCTCTTTCTATGCCGTGCAAGGGTTGCTAACCAACACAACTCTTCCCTGTCAGACAGCAAAGTAGTGTGATGTTGCCACAATGTCTCAAGATGGCAGAAGGAGGAGGTCAGGGTGGTTAGAAGGGTAAATAAAACATTGGCCTCTCATACAGGTGATCACTGTTCTCTTCATGTTTTCAGTAAACACTGATTCAGCTATGATCATAATTATGTTGTCACCTCAACCAATAGTGAGGAATTAACTATGTTAGGATGGCCGTTTCGCGGTTGGATAAGAGAGGAGGCTTGAGGCGAGATCAGATGCAGGTCAACCTGGCATTTATTCATCATTTAACAGTAAAAATACACAAACAGCAGAAGGTGGTGACTGGCATGTTGTGGTGCTCCCTCTCTCTCAACTGCCAGTCTTTTATAGGCCTCTCCCTAATCAACCCCTCAGGCCTACCAACATAAGGGTTAATCAAAAATAATCAAACACAGGAATTTCTTAAAAATAGAATGTATTTAATTTGAACTATAACAACGAACATTAAAACTACATATCCATTTCCTAAAAGTAACTATTAACATCCTCATCTAGCAGTGTATTTATTTCATCACTCGATGAGATTTACTCTCTCCCTCTCCTCACCTACGCTTGGTTCCTCCCAGAACCTTTAAAAAGATGTTCCAGCCCAAGGGGACTCTTTTGGCTGCAACACCTGTGGTGACAACAGAGAGGTGAGTGATAACACACATTTCACTTGATACCTTCTTAAAACAATGTTCCAGATCCACTTCAAACCGGCATCCAGTTGTGAGTTAAGTCAATCACTTAACCATTATACTAAACTATTATTTGCTTTCCTGCAGGCCTCTCCAGGATTTTCATTCATTGCTACTAAGAGAAGCACATGGCAGCACATGCCAGCCTCAAAACTGCACTCAATAAATCAATAAAACAGTCATTGTCTTGTGTTTCATGTTGTGAATGGGAACTCCGTACTGGTAATGAAGTTGACCTTCATTACAAACTATATAGTTAATTTTCTGGTTTAAGCTATGACACTGACAAGACAGTGTGCTATTTTAGATGCAAAATGCTACACACACTAAATCCTTTTGTCTTTGCAAAACTGTGGACCTAAAAATAATGCCATGATGTACAGCGCTGAACTCAGACAATCACAAAAAACATTTTGGATTAAAGAAGATTAAAGATTGATGAGCAGTTTAGGATTATAATATCAAAAAAAAAACCCAGCTCAAATGGAATTTGCCTGTGCACTAGCCTGCATCCAGCAGCATATGGGACATGATATGGCACAACGTTTATCCCAAGCTATGACAAGCATACAGAAATAATCATATAACAGATAACCTAGGGGTGACGGGGGTTAGATGTGGACTCACCCCTCATGATATCTATCTATGGATGTTAGGGCAGAGTCACTGTAAGCTGTTCAGCGAAGCTAGTCATAGTCAGAGATGAGTCACACAGCTTCAGTTCACTGATCAACACCTCCGCCTCGGCCCCCCTGGCACAGCTCGACACTTAGACACACCCTTGTGTCAATCTGTCAGAAACAAATGGGGTGAGGATGGGAGGATGTGCAGCGTGTATCCACTGCCTAGAAGTGTCATCATCCTGACTGCACAGAAGAAGTGAAGCTCCTAACACACTTATTTATCTATGTGCCTATCAGTCTACATATGACTGGAAACATGTAGAACGTCTTCACTGGACAATGAAGACGTTATTGAAATAATAATGCCCTGTGTCATATTAACTTACTGTTCTAAACACTTTTTATATAATATATACAGAAAAATATTATATATATTTATTTAAAAAAAGTATTTTCTTTTTTCTGTAGGCTTATTTTAAAGAAATGATTCGACATTTTGAGCCTATTCAGCTTTTTCAGTCTAGTGCAGAAGAGGAGGCATAAATGCTGTGAAACAACTAGCCCGTCTCGTTCTTAAATTCAGAAATACACCTACACTACTGTTCAAAAGTTTGGTATCACTTAGAAATGTCATTATTGTTGGAAGAAAAGCATTGTTTTCAATGAAAATAACATTATTATTATTGGAACTATTTCTTGATAAGGTATACAGTAACACAAATCTGCCCTATAGTACTGAAAACATTTACTCTTTTTTTTTTTTTTTTTCATAAGAAGATATTGTTTGGTAGATTTTGCAAAAATCCCTGCGGTGCCTCTTGTGCCCCAAAAATGGCTCTGTCTTATGAGTTACGATTTTTTTTTTCATCCCGTCAGCTGTCTTCACATATATTAGAAGATTATTAGAAATGCCTTCTCTGGAGAAATGCATAATGTCACATCTGTGCTTCTACATTTCTGTACTTGCGTGGCCCAATGTAGTGTAGGCAGCTTCTGTTTATACATTTATGCTCTGTTTCAGCAGAGGTTCACAAAGCACAAGACAATCATGTAATTTTCACATATACTATATATACATATACACATATAGAAAAAATAGATTTGCTGTATTGACTATTTGGAGATTAAATATTGTAAAAAGAAAAACAAAAAATAGGAACTATACACGACCATTCAAAAGTTTGGGGTCACCCAGACAATTTAATGTTTTCCATGGAAACTCACACTTTTATTCATGTGCTAACATCATTGAACAAGGATTTTCTAACCATCAATTAGCCTTTCAATATCATTAGCTAACACAATGTAGCATTAGAACACAGGAGTGATGGTTGCTGGAAATGTTCCTCTGTACCCCTATGGAGATATTCCATTAAAAATCAGCTGTTTCCAGCTAGAATAGTCTTTTACCACATTAACAATGTCTAGGCTGGATTTCTGATTCATTTAATGTTATCGTCATTGAAAAAAATTGCTTTTCTTTCAAAAATAAAGACATCTCTAAGTGATCCCAAACTTCCGAATGGTAGTGTTTATCTTGAAAGAAAGAGCAAATATGCTGTTGCATCCTGAATAGCAAATATACTGTACTGTCATGTTATGTAATCTTTATTGTTGGCTACAGAAATGTCAGTGAACATGCTTATTTAAACAAACCCACAGCTGCAGCTACAGCTATTACTGGTATAAATTTCCCCTCCAACAAAGCAAGTGATCAAGCATCATATCCAGTTCTGTCTGTGTAACTATGACTGTTTCATTCTCTTACGCAACAGCAGAAAGTTCCTCCACATTTTCGAGCTGAGTAAGACAGAAACAGTTCTTTTTTTAATGCAAGAAAGTCATTCAGTGAAATGAGATTTTTCACCAACAGTGGAAATCAAAAGGAAAACAATTTCTTTTTTTTTTATTGGCCTCCATAATGCTGAAAATCGCTCAATTTTGCTGCACAGTCAAAACCTCTCCCACACGAACAAGCTGCGATAATTGCAAACTAATGCCTCTTGGTAGAATTAGAGCACATTTTACAGCAATGCAGATTAATGTTTAAAGACGATTTTAGCATGACCAATTCCATTTATTTTGAACTGTGACATTGCAGGAATCACACTTCACAAGCAAGCGCTGAATGTTTTCCTCAAGCCCTTTTAGAAAAAGCCTGCACTTACGCTGATGAAAATGAATCATTTTCTGCCATTACTGCTGCTCCACTGTGCACCTTTATCAGCTGTGGTATTTCAATGAATGGAGAAATGGCAGTAGCTGTATTGAAAGGCTGCTTAAGAAGACAGTAATTGAAGCCAAACGACATGTATTCACCGAGCAGTTTTTGACAGATATTGAATAGAAGCTTAACAGTACTCTTTTTTTTCAAAGCACGTTTGACTACATTTCATTCACTACTACTGGCTGCAAAGGATGAAAAATATAAGAACTTCAATTGTTTGTACATGACTGAAAATAACCAACTTTTATTTGGAGTATCTTATGGATTTATCATCAGATCACTGTCACAGCACACCTTGTGGAATATGGCACCCTAATGAGTGAAGATGAATAAAAGAAGATGAAAGCTGCTCCTGGAAACTCCAATTAAAATATGTATGTGTTTGAAAATATGCGCTCGCCTTTCATCACATCTGATTCATTAAAACGACGTATGTGCTCACTTCTGGACCGGTTTTCCTTTCAACCTCGGACCAATTATGCAGAATTTCTCTCACTCGCTCACTTTCACTTCACTTTCCTTTCCCCTCATTCTTTAAACCAATATTCACATAAAAGCGACAATGCTCTCCCTGTTGAATTATGCTACACGTTAAAATGTTAGTTCTATTTTGCCAGGAAGATTATTTGAGGCAATGAATAGTGACTATATGAAATGTACTTTAAAGTCGTGCTCTCGGTGAAGCTTTGTGATCCGCTTTGATGCTTTGATTTCGGTTCAAGGCCGTTTTCTCTCATTGCCGCGGAAATGCTTCGGTGACCTGATAAAACCGGATTCATTTCAGGCCGGATATTTGAAACATTTGAAGCATCCCCCTCCCCACCCCAACTTTCAGAGCAGCTTTCATCAGCTGTATCAAATTTCAAAACCCCGCAGTCCAGGTCTTTGGCAAGATTCAATAATGTTTAATATCTGCTGCTAAGTCAGCCAGACATGCGGGAATTTGAGCTGAAGAGCTCCACTGCTGCTCAGAGTGAAACAGTTTAGGATTTGTTTATTGACTCTGGCCATTGTCGCCTGTTGATAAGAAATAAGGGAAATACTCCTCCCTGTACTTTTCCCCCTCAGTTGGCTTCATTTCCCTCCTGATGTGTTTTTCTGTAAGGATAAGAGGCCATGAATACACTAAGTATCCTTGAGGAAATGTGAGCAGAAAGCATCGAGTCCATCCAGTTAAGCATGAGTGCTTGCTTTCACTACACCGCTGTGTGTGTGAGGAGTGTTGAAAATGAGGCACAAAACAATGGTACTGTAGGTTCCATCACTGAACTGAGAACGGAAAAGAAAATAAGCCTCACTAAAGGTCAGTCATCACCGGCACTTAAGACGAGGGAGCGCGTAGTGTCAGACATTTCTCAGGATGTAATAAATGACAAAAACAAAATTGCACTGCGGTCTTGAGACGATGCCATTAATGCTCGCAAAAGGCAGGCGTTCTAGACCGTGGGGGCATAAAAGACATGAATACATTAGGAGGTAATGCTATATGAGCCGATGTGAGCAGCTTCCAAATCTGAGCAGTAATATCTGTGCAGTTTTAAAGCTTCACTGCTTTTGTACAGGTGTTCTCATGATGTTCGAGCCTGTCACTTTGTATGAATGGACAGGAGATGAGCTAAAGTTAAGGAGCATGCACAACAGCTGCAAGAGACACAGAGACTTCTTCAAGTAAAATCATGCAATTTATTGCAGTGCCATTCTAAATTGGTTTTAAACTGTTACAAACTCCTGTATATACTAATATTTCCATTACTCCTTCCCACAGTTTTTATTCAAACTCCAGCAAATAAAAGTTTGTGCAATGCATAGTATAAATAATACTCATGGGTTGTTGTTTTAGTAAAGTGAGTGTTTGGAAAAATATATAAACACCAAGACTGGCCCAGTTTGTAAAAGCATATAACTGAAAAACTGAAAAACATCCTCTTCCTTTCAGGTTTTCTTCAGAGCCAGTCCTGGTAAACACATGCACAGTCTACAACTGGAGGAATAATCCAGGAGGAAGAGCATTGGTAGGAAGCAGAGTGCATTCAAACTACATCAAGTTTTATCCAATCCATAGCTCCACCCCACAAACCAAACCACCTGTCCTACAGAGAAAGAGGAACTATGTCATCAGTTTACCTCTTGGTGTATCCACACTTCTTTAAAGGACGTAGCCTTTTCTACTATTGTCTTTCTTTTATTGCTTGGTATACGACAAATAGAATTCATTTAACAGATACAAAAAATAAATAAAAAATGCTCCTGGAATATTTTGCCTACTCTGGCTTTAAACTATAGCTGTAAATAAATGTTCTTTTGCGTATTATTTGTACTTTGTTCTCATGGGGATCAAGGAAATACAGCCGGTCCATTTCTAAAACAAGAAAAGTATTCAAGGTACAGCACCAGGACTGCTCAGTCATGTGATTTCCTACAGACAAAATCTGAAATAAATTTGTGGTCGGTTTTAAGCGGTCGACTTGTAGTAGGATCACAATCGTGCGATTGGCAGCAGGCAGCTGACGTAGTGTTCACTTGCTGTCATAGTTACAGTGACGCCATGCCGCTATCTCGCAATGATACAGAAATCTTTAACAAATCCGTGGATCCAGACTATAAACCGCATCACTGCCAAAATCTAATCACTTGGTCCTTGTGACATTTCTGTGACATTCCCTGGAAATTTCATCCAAATCCATTATTCCATTTTTGAGTAATGTTGCTAACAGACAGACAAGCCAGTGTCACATAACTCTGCCTTGTTCCTTGGCAGAGTAATTAATTCAAACCAAAATCCACTCTTTCAGCAGAAATGCACAAATTTCAACCTCTTTGGCCGTTGTCATGCCAACAGACTCTAAAGTATGTATTTACTTCAAAATGCAACAGCTCTAAGTATGACAAGCACTTCATTTTATCACCTCTTTTATGTCATGTCATTTTTAAAACAATGGTTAGTGATTAACATGTCGTGAAAAATCGAACCAAAACCCAACTGTTTGAAATGTATCATATTCCATCATAACAAGTGCATTCATCTCATGCTTGGAGAAGGACAGTCTATCGTAGATAATGGTATATAATAGCAATGGACCAAGTTATTAATAAAGGGACATTTGTTGCGTCTTATGAAACTGCTTATTACTCCACCAAGGAACACAGTGGAGTTACGTGATGATCGGTGTACGTTTGTCTGTGAACAGATTTGGATGAAATTTTCAAGGAACCTCAGAAATGACACAAGGACCACCTCATTATATTTTAATAATTATTTATTTATTTAGTTTGTGGGTAGATCTATATTAAATGGCCAGATTCTATGTTGCCGTGATTTCTGAATAGATAAATTGAGGAATGAACAGTCTTGGCGGAGTACTGCTCTCTCTGAGTGCTATTCTTGTTACTAGTGTTGCCTAAATACTGTCAAATACAGCAGCTTCATCTTTTCACGGTCTTTCTTGTAGCATTAGAACCTGAGCACTACTGCACAGTTATAACAGGAGATTTAGCATTTACTCACTTTGGTGATTTTCTTGTTCCAACCTTACAGGGTCGGAGCTGTTAGGAAAGGTGGAATCAGGTGAGTAATGGACTATAAGCCACATCACTGCTAAAATTAAATGAGCTGGCTCTTGTGTCATTTCTGACCTTCCCTGAAAATTTCATCCGAATCTGTTAGTCTGTTTTTGAGTAATGTTGCTAACAGACAAACAGACAGGCAAACCAACACGTCACATAACTCTCCTGCATTCCTTGGCGGAGTAAAAAATCTGTAGACAAATAAAGCTTTTGTTAATACAGACAGAAAGAGCGATAGGAGCTTTATGCTACATTCCTACTAAAACAGATATTTGATCGAATTCAGTGCTTGTCACGGGATCAGAGAGGCCATATTTTTGAAGCTTTATTTACTTCTGATGAAGATAATGGATGATGAAGGATGACGCCACAGAAGACTTCAGTCCATTCACATCTATCTCCTGAATTCATCAGCTACGCTCTGGCAACACACAAAACAATTGTGTTTTCAAATCTGTGTTTTTCTAAGCTGCGTAGGTGGCTCTGCCTGACCTCACCGAGCGTTTTCTGGCCTTGATGTAAAAGACTCCCTATTGGCAGGGAACATGTTATCAAACATGGCTCTCGGGAGAATTTCCATGCATCTTTTCCTGCCATTAAAACTGTTCCAAAATCATGCAGAACTTGTAGGAGGATGTAGAAAATGGAAACTCGCAAATGAAAAATAGATCACAGACGCATGGCTAAAATTGCGTTCCTTTAACACAAGCGTTTAGCATGTTGAACTTGACTTTAATCCTTCATGGGGAATACAGGAAAAGCTCTCCATTTGCCAGCAGAACACTTAGTAAGATTAAAAAGCCTCCCCTAACAGCCTTGTTGTGAGCCAGCTCTGCCTGTATTAATGTCTTTGTAGATTAGGCACAGCAAGGGGGCACGCTAGGGGTCAGTGCTAGAAGCAGGTAGTACAAGCAGATTTTACCCCCACCCACAACTGGCCAACAGCTGGCTTTACAACACGCCGCCGGCCCTGCTGATTAGATGAAGTACCTCAGTTTATCCCATTTACTCCCTCAACCCTGACCGGGAAGCTCAAGGAGCATGCTTATGCTCCTGCCAAAACACATACTGCAGTGAATGAAGCTTCCATAAAGACATGACTGCAGACACACCTCACCCCCTCTCTGGGCGACAACTCAGTTCATCTCAGGATATACAAGGCGAAGAGACTAGCGAGGAGAAGTAAGAATGAAAGGATGGAGCGAGACAGAGGCCAGGATAGAGAATAAACAACGAGGTACAATGTATGGGGTCGCTGCTGCCATTCTCCCAGTGTTGCCCTCAGGCTTGATGTTTCAGAAATGTTGCATTGAAACCAAACAGGGATAACTAATTGTACATTTCAAATGCAAAGCCTGCCTACAGGGTAGTTTGGCAGGATCGCGTGTAAAGGGATTTCTACGTGTCTGCTCCACAGAGAGAAGCCAACGCATGTTCATGCCAAACCGCATGCCTCTTCTGAGTGAAAACAAAACAAACGAGAAGCATTATATTCTCTTCTCAAAGGGAGTGCTGGGTTTGATAAGGGCTAAGTGGTGCTGCTGTGAGCATCAGCTTCACGTTAAGGAATCTCCGCAACTCTTCTTGGAGACGTCACAGCCAAGGAGCAAATCTGAGCATCATGCTGTGAGCAGGCTTCAGCCGTCCATCCATCCAAAATGCAGCTCCTCAGATGTGCTACCAGAACACAAAGAGACAGGATGCACAGATGTGTGGTGGTGTGTACGACCATCCACTGTGCTTATGACACTTCATTTTATTCATAAGACAGCAATGTTGGATCGTAATTACCCTCTCTTCTCAGCAAACACAAAATCAGTAATCAAGCAATCAGAGCAGAGATCCAAGCCAAATAAAATACTGGACATAATGACCACCAATTTATTTGATTTTGGGGTTGTGAAGAGACATTCAAGTCTTTGGGATTAACATAGTTTTTGTACATCTGCCGGCCATTGTTGAGCATTTGAAAATACAGCCTTTGGTAGCAGTAAATTGTACTTAAAGATGTAACTTCATTTCCCCATGAATTTGTATGTGTTTCTAAAACATCTTGGGTCAGTTGCTTTCAAAGAAGACTTATGGACTGAAGATGCTGAATACATCTTTACGTGGATTTTGCATCTTGTCTCCACAAAATTAGTTTCCATTAAAAACTAAATTCCATATTAATTTTTGAAAGAGGTGCATCACAAAAGGTAAGTAGGAACAGCTTTCTGTCTGAAAGAGCCATGTGAGAGGAGGTATAGGAGGGGAGGATGGAGGTAAAGTCAGCAACTGAAATTTCACCCAGGACATGAGTGTTCATGTTCCAGGTGGCAACAAAATTCTTATGTGTTACTTTCACTTGCTGTTTACTTGTGGTTTTTACTCACTGTTTGGGTAGGGACACTTTCACAACTCTGTGTTAGAAGCTGAGTTTAGTTCAGCTCTTTCAAACCATGTTCATATACAAGGACCGATCAATAACATTATGACCGTCTGCCTAGTGTTGTTTGGTCTCCTTTATGCTACTAAAACTCCTCTGACTCAGTGGTTCATGGACACAGGACCTCTGGGGATGTCCTGTGGTACTGGGATGGTGGCAGTGAATTCTGTGGGTCCTGTGGGTTGCAGGGTTTGACCCACCTAGATCAGGCTTATCCTAGTACATCCCACAGATGCTCATTAAAATTTGGATGTGGAGAGTGTGGAACTCGGGTTAGCTTAGCTCTGTTGTCTTCCCCAGGCTACTCCTTGTGATGTGTCATTGTCCTGCTGAGGGTGGCAACTGGCATCAAGGACTGCTGTTGTCGTTGGGAGTTGGGGAGTTGCTTTACCTGCAATGTCTAGGTGGGTGGAACATGTCAAACATCCACAAGGTTTCCCAGCAGAATATTGCATTATAGCAAGATGATCAATGTTTTTCACTTCACCTGTCAGTGGTCATACTGTTGCGGCTGATCTGTGTATATTAAATATAACATAACATCTTCTCTATTTTCTGGGTTACCAAGACGATGAGATGCATCCAATCCATTATATGACTGATCTGCAGAAAAGGATGCAAAGATGCATTGGCTAGAAATTTATTTGTGATAAGTGACAAAGAAATGTAATTTGTCAGCAAATGCATTTCATCAGAATGTTATTGAGTCTGCAGTTTAGTTGTATAGGAATGTAATATTTGGTAGATACGGCTAAGCTTTTGTGACCTTCGACAGAGTTAGGTTAGCTGTTTCTCTATGTTTGCAATCTTTGTGCTAAGCTAAGCCAAGCTAAGCTGGAAACTATAATTAGTGTTAATTTATGAACGTGTTATTAGTCTTTTCACTTAAGGCCTGTCTTTTGTAAAGTCTGAAATTACCTCATGAAGGAAAATCTCATTCAGCAACTTGATTGAAAGGAAGCGAAATTTGATCGTAGTCAGAAGAAAAAATGTTTAATGTTTAGCAGCCAAACCCCCAATTTCTAAGAAGCCTGTGTTGTTATTTTTAAAGTTATAATAAAAAACTGTAAATAGGACATGGACCTACTATCATCATGAAGTTAACATGTCCAAAATGTTAGCATAATACCTATGTATTATGCACTGCAGATACAGAGTAACACTATCCTACATTTAGGAAAGTTTTTGTGTCCATTGATGAATTCAAAAACTCTATATTCTATCTTTATTTAACTCAGCTTTGATCTACCATCCCCTACAGCTGCTTAATTATCCACTATGTTCACCAACTAGCCAGTAAAGCAAAGCAATGTAAAGGCAAAGTTTTGTATTAATCAGATTGCATGAAATTAATTTCTACTGTGGCCGAGAATTTATCTCCCATCTCCAGCTGGGATCACATATATATGATAAACTCCATAAAATATGCTACACTACATTTGAAGAGGATAGATTTTGTTCACGTATTATGAGCTTACTTCATGCTCTGCATCGTGCAAGGAGGAGAAACGCTGACTGCTATTCAACTGCATTAAAATAAAAGAATGAGAATGAAAGTGAAAGTGAAAGAAAAAAGAGGAGGATTATATTATATGCTCTCTTTGAGGACAACCATTTTCTTTTGATATTCAAAAAAAAGAAAAAAAAAGAAATTCAGTTTATGAGCACCCGCAGATTTCAAACACAGAACCTGCATTTCAAAGCCAATGGAAATTGATTAATGTATTCTCTTTGAAGAGCTGGTAACATGGCCAATTTGTGCTGAGGTTTACTCTCAGATGCAGGCCTGTATCATGAAAGCATCATCACGTAGACTGAATGAGCAAGGACTTGCTCAGCATGCGATGACCCCACATATGACCAGAGGGCAAGAATGAAGCATATGTCCACTCGCCTTATATGAGCTACAAAAATCCCACTGAGAAGCACCGGAGTGCAAGTAAAGTAGTGGAATGAGATGCACGATACATAAAAAGCAGATGGTGTAGTTCTCTTATTTTATCTGATTAGTTACAGTGAATCCCCTCGGGCTGGTGTCCAAGATAAGTGTGCTCAGATGTTAAATCCATATGGGGAGGCAATCCTTAAAGAATAAATAACATATATTACAGGAGACTTAAGCTAACATCGGACCTGCTTTGTGCCTTCTAGACAAAGTCTGGTTGATTTCATTGTACAGTTTCCATGAAATGCAGCAAGCACCTAAACAGGTGGGTGTTATCACAGCCATCATTACTGCCATGGCAACAGGTCATGATCACATATTATGGTAACGGCAGCAACCATTCATTACACAGCCGATTTAACACGTGGCGGATATGTGGAGGAGGTTTAGGGTTCAAGGTTCATTCAGGGTCCTGATGAGTGTTGAGCTTCAGTGGGTTTTAGCTAATAGATTCTCTCCATGATACTCCATTAATCAAAATGAAATATATTTAATTATTTGTTTGGTTTTTGGCAACAACTGCCTGATTCAGCTACTCAGTTTTCTTCAATTTATTTCAGACATGGTGGCTGGGAGGCAGGGCTGTATGGAGGTTGGAGTTGACTTGTCTGAGTGAAGCAATTTTTAGCTTTCTGTCTGGTTGTGTGGACATGCTTGTAAGTTGTTAATGAAAATAAAAATGTTAAGCGTGTTGCTTGTAAACTGAACCATTTGCTAAGCGCATCCACTCACTGAAGTTGTGTGCCTGTAACACTTGGTGAATATGTTTGTAGCTAATTAGGAGGACATACTAGTGATTTCAGCTTACATTAGGAGCAAATAAACACATCATTACTACATTCCTTACACTTGTGCTCCTGTTTACTTAATTTATTGTTTTTCTTTGGTTCAGAAAAGGCTTAAAAATTTAGCACTAATCAAGTTCTTCTGGTGCTGAGGATTTCTCTTAATACAGCCTGATGTACATTTGGCTTCAACATTTGGATAAATTGAAAGCACATACACATGCACTGCTTTCTAAAAGGGCAACTGTTTTGTTTAGTAAAATGCAAATGCAATGTAAAATCATCACTCCTGTGTTCTAATGCTACATTGTGTTAGCTGATGGTGTTGAAAGGCTAACTGATGATTAGAAAACCCTTGTTCAGTTATGTTAGCACATGAATAAAAGTGTGCGTTTTCATGGAAAACATGAAATTGAATGGGTGACCCTAAACGTTTGAACAGTAGTGTAGGTGGAACAAAGCTGTTTTTAAAAATGACCAACATTAGATTTTGCAATCATCCAGTACACTTCTTTACGTGCTTTGTGAATATTCAAAACAGGGCTTGCTGCAACTCTCAGTAATGGAGGAAAATTGACTGAAATGGTTTTGCCTACATTGAGTCAACAGCCATCATAAATGGGCTAATGAATGATACTGTAAGACACATATTCACTAGAACTGCCACTGAAAGAAAAAATGTCATTTTCTTTCACATTATCTTTGCACTGCATGCTAAATAGCAGCTATCAGAAGCTTTGAACACCTAATAAGTCTCACACAAGGCATTTTCTGTCTGCCAATTGAATGCATTGACCAAGCTTCATCTATCCTTTGCAGACACCTGGCAGCTAATTTTTTCAGCTTTTTCTCCCCGCTAGTCTCCTCATGCTCTGAATTATGCCTTTATCCCTGATAGCTCACAAAGCTCGTAATGAATATAGTCAGTAATTTGGCACTGGTCATGAAATGAGATCATACGTTGGGTGATCGCAGATATGCTGCCTTTCTTTTTGTGCCCTATTTCTTTTCCTTCAGAAAGGCCCTCCATCCCATTTATGTGTGGCTGTAGTTATTTCATAGCAGCTGAGTGTATGATGAGGCGGCCGGGCTGCTCATGTGTGAATACACCTTTGACAGTGGTCACAATTCAGGCACTTTTGAAAACCACCAATAAACATCAGAGGAGGGCAAAAGATGCTTACAGAGGCAGTAAGTGTAGTTGAAGTAAAGCGCAAGTGTTGCTGGAGGAAGCAACGGTCCATTCAGGAGAGTCCCAGGCTTTATGTTGATTCATTACTCTATTAGGCCTTGTGACAGAGATAAGGACCAGCATGTTTCAAAGTGATAGCTGACCTCTGCGTTTTACCCATCCCACTGCCAACACAACCACAGCGGCAGCCGTTTTTCAAACACACATGCACTCTTCCACACGGGAGGGCAAACACGGGTAAGCTAGCTATCACACCCACACATGTATGTGCACAAAAAACCTTGAAAAGAGCACATTGACAGAGAGACCCACACAAACAGAGAGACAATATCAGCGTGTGAGCACACAGCACATCCAAAACAGACACAGACACACATATCCAAGCCTGTGTGCACAAAGAGAAAGACAACCCACGCACATCAAATAAAAATAAAAAAAATAAAAAATCAATCGTTATCACCTCATGAGTAAGCTCAGATCTCATTTGGCTGTAGCACTGCATCCCTCAAAGTAAATATCATGTGTCCAGCTTGGTAAATGCTGAGAAATTTTAGTAAGAAGTGATGAAAGGCACCTAAATCCAACCAGACGTAGATGACCAGGACCTTCAACAACAGAAGGATATCTGTACACCTTGCAGAGGACTGTGATGTTTACTGATGATAAAATTTGTGAGTTACTAAGTTAATTTAACTTTCAAATGATTCTAATTTAAACTTCTATCTCTTGCTTCCAACTGGGCTCACCAGAGTGCACAGTTTCCTCATTCTGCTCTGACAGTAATAACGAAGAACTAACTCAATCAGGGCTGTATCATCTGTCCACTAAAGAAGGGGAAGAGAGATAAAAAGCCGAGCAAGATATCACAAACAAAGGCATGAATTTGTCATTGTTTTTTCTCACAAATGCTTTGGTGGCTCAGAATAACAGTAATCATGTGTCCTTCATAAGAAAAGAGCAGTCGGTACATCCTTCAAAGTAACTGCAGGAATATTTAATTTACAGAGGAAGCTACTTTAAAACCATTTGGACCAGGGAAAACTAACACACACATCCATCTACTAAGACACTTAAAAGCAAAAATGATTCCTGCCGCATATAATTGAACACACGTCGCTCATAGAGTTATGCTAATATATATGAATCTGCTGGTGCAGTGAGAAGAACTGTCTGTTCCTTGATTCTGCTGACACACACCAACACTGTGTGTTATTTATCCAATTTTGTATTTTTATGTAAAATTGTGGAGCACAGTGACTTCAAGACTGAGCAGAAGACACATCCACCATCATTATCTCCTTGAAAAAAACTCTCCAGACAGGCAAATGCTGTGGAAAACAACTACATGTTTGTCACTTTAAGTTTTCAGCATGAAGTGGTGCTGTACACTTGCTGCAGAATAGTTTCTAGTTGTTTGTGGCCAAACATAATACACGGAGAGTAACTAAGTACATATAAATGATGTAAGTTTACAAAGCACTTAAATCCATTTTTGAGGAACTCTAGTTGGTCAATCTGTGCCCATTTTGTCCATAATTACTCAGCCAAGGAATGCGGTGGAGTTATGTAGTGTTTGTCTGTGTCTGTCTGTCTGTTAGCAACATTACTCAAAACCGGACTTGGATTTGGATGAAATTTTCAGGGAAAGTCAGAAATGACACAAAGATCAGTTGATTAGATTTTGGCAGTGATGCAGCTTGTAGTCTGGTTCCACAGATTTGTTAAAGATTTCTGTATCATTGCGAGATCGTGGCATGGTGACACTGTAACTATGACAACAAATGAACACTGCATCAGCTGCCTGCTGACAATCACATGATTGCGATCCTACTACAAATCCACCACTGCGGATTTATCGGGACTTATCGGGACTTATCTGTCAGAAATGATACAAGGAACAACTGATTAAATTGTGGGGGTGTTTCCGAGTCCCACCAATTCCCGTCGGCCGCTACATAATTAGGTCACATGATTCGTTATCCATTCATAACATACACATGCATAGCACACGCCTGTACTCACCGCAAGGTCATTTTGTATTAAAGATTTCATCCGTCTGAAATTATACAACGACTGAGCAGCCTTGGTGGAGTACTGTGCTCTCTGAGTGCTTTTCTTGTTTTATGCTGTTGCTCCTCTACTTTTCAAAAGGCTATATTGTACTTTTTTTTTACAGTATACACTACAGTTCAAAAGTATGGAGTCACTTAGAAATGTCCTTATTTTTGAAAGAAAGGCTCTTTTTTAATGACGATAACATTAAATGAATCAGAAATACAGTCTAGGCGTTGTTAGTGACTGTTCTAACTGGAAGCAGCTGATTTTTAATGGAATATCTACATAGGGGTACAGAGGAACATTTCCAGCAACCATCACTCCTGTGTTCTAATGCTACGTTGTGTTAGCTAATGCTGTTGAAAGGCTAATTGATGATTAGAAAAGTACGTATTATCAGATTAAGATTTTTGAAGATCTTTTGATAATTTCATCTAAAACAGGGGTCCTTTTTGTATTGATTCTCTCACAGACCCACTGGGTCCTCAGGTTGGAAAACCACTGAAGTAAAAATCACACATTTATAAAAGGAAATTGAAATTTGCTCCACTTGAAGAAGCTTTAACAAAAAACTGGTGAAATTGATGTCTGTAACAATTTAATAACATTCAGATGCAGGGGATTTATGTTTTAGTCTACTTTTAGTCAAGATTTTAAATGTAGGACTTTTACTTGTAATGACATTGATGCTTCAATGTAAAGAATGAGTGCTTCTTCCACTACTAGTGAACTTACTGCAGATGATAAGTCAGTATTAGCCTGATTAAATCCTGTCATTCACATTTTCTGTAATGTAATCTATTTGTGAATCAGAGAAAAAAAAATGCCTGTCACAATAAATCTTTGTTCGAGCACCTACACCATCCAGCAACCTTCAAAAGGTCAGATTTACCATATTTTCCTATATGTATCTCTGTCCAACCAATGCATTTAATTAGTTTTTTTATACACAACAGGATTTGCAGCAGCATTTTGCGATGCTACTTCCAAGATATGTGCTCCTATCCCACTACAGTGGAGATTTCATTTGTGATGATACAGTAATTGAAAATAATACAATTGTGTCAGCAGTTCGTCTTCCCAGTATTCCAGTTCCTCTGGATAACCCACAGACATCTGTGTAAACCATTCTCACTGGAAGAGCCCATGCATTAGAATAGTCTATAACTCTGTTGACAATAAGGCCGTAGCAATAGATAGATTGTCTCTAGGTAGACTTACTGCTCAGTATATAACACCAACATTATTTAAATGGCTCTAAATCTACAAGAAGCTATTATTCGGTGGTAAACAGACCATTCATGTGTGTTACATGTACTTTATAAACTACCTTTAAGATACTCATTTAGATCCATGTCCAAAAATGATGAGATAATAGTTATACACAATATTAAAAACATATTGATATTGATAACTGAAAATGAGCGAGCATCATTTGAGACATGTTGCTTACATTATCAGGAATAAACAGGTGCTGGGTGCATCTTGCTGCACATTTACATCTCTACTATCCCCAGACACCTAAACATAGGTTATCTCTCCACACCAGCTCAGCTCTGCCAGCTGAATGCCACTTGGTAACACAAACCTTTAAACAAAGTTGAACTCATAGAGAATGACCCCAATAGAGTACCCATTGACTGATCTATTATCTATCTAGTGTCTGGCACTATAGGTCAGAAACTCGGCTGAATTCTGGCACAATTTCTGGTTTACTGTCCAGAACCTGATAGGACCCCAAAGACTTCAATTTAAAATGTCCTTTATCTCACTGTTTTCATTTAGAGTACGCTGTATTTCCAACTGTGACTTTCAAATTGTCTGTCACAGCAGTGCAGCTAACAGCTAAGTCCCCTTAAATATCCTCCCTGTCAGCAGTTTAAGCACCACCTTAATTCACTGCACAATGTATATTAAGCGGCGGCAGCAGCAGAAGGCTCTGTGCAGAACAGGTGCTAACACAGATGAGCTAACTCTCACTCATGAGACACATGTTGCCTACTTTAAAAGCTATGAACAACAGCTGTGAGAGTGACTTCTCATTGTGAGATTGCCAAGCAACCAATACATTGCACAGCATTGAAGTGCTGCTCACCATGAAATAGTGGAGAGAAAAAAAAAAGGAAAAGGCAGCATTTTTATCGAACTCGTGAATTTTCCAGGTGTGGGGGCAAAAAAATCTGGATAGCTGTTTACCGTTTCCGGTCTCTTATTGCAAAGCTAAGCTCACCCTTAATAAAAAGACACAGTGATGCCTCTGACAGGCTTTGAACACGAGGAGGAATCCTGTTGAGATATATCTGAGTTATTAAAGTCCATAGGTTTACAAATGAATTGGAATGGACTAATTATTGACGTGAAAAGGTGCCATGTGCTCAGTGAAAGAGGTTACTTCCAAAAAACATCAAAGAGGAAATAGGAGTTTTTCATTCCTATTTATGTGTTGACTCAGCAGGGATGACGCTTAAATACTTAAACGTAGTACCAATATGTCTGATAGCTCCATTACTCCCCCAGTTGATCACTGGGCTCCTAAATTTCATGTTTTCTGATACAGTACCATTCAAAAGTTTGGGGTCACTTAGAAATGTCCTTATTTTTGAAGGAAAAACTGTTTTTTTAATGAAGATAACAGTAAATTAATCATAAATACAGTCCAGACATTGTTAATGTGGTAAATGACTATTCTAGCTGGAAACGGCTGATTTTTAATGGAATATCTACATAGGAGTACAGAGGAACATTTCCAGCAACCATCACTCCTGTGTTCTAATGCTACATTGTGTTAGTTAATGGTGTTGAAAGGCTAATGGATGATTAGAAAACCCTTGTGCAATTATGTTAGAACATGAATGAAAGTGCAAGTTTTCATGGAAAGCGTGAAATTGTCTGGGTGACCCCAAACTTTTGAACGTTTGTGTACATGTGAACATTTCCATCCAAAATTAATGTAGAACCTGACCATATTGGTGCATAAAAATTCACCACAATGCAGGAATCCCATTTCCTGGGAGAGGACATCTAGTCCACCCCTGTCTTCCAAAAATGCCATTCCTATACATCCATCCATCCATTATCTATACACTATAATTTACTACACTATACACTTAATCCTCATTAGGGTGCTGGAGTCTGTCACAGCTGGCTTGGAGCTGAGGCAGGGGACACCCTGGACAGGTCACCAGTCTGTCGCAGGGCTACATATACAGACAAACAATCACACTCACATTCACAGGGCAATTTAGAATAATCAATTAACCTCAGGATATTTTTGGACTGTGGGAGGAAGCCGGAGTATCCGGAGGAAATCCACGCATGCACAGGGAGAACATGCAAACTCCATGTAGATAAATCCTGGGAAGGCCGGGATGCGAACCGGGGATCTTCTAGCTGCAAAATGAAAGTGCTAACCACCAAGCCACTGTGCAGCCCCATTCCTATACAACTGAGCTGAATTCTCATTTGTGTTTTTGAAAGAAGAAAAAAAAATTAACAGGTAAGTTATTTTCTTACTTATGATCTAGTATTGGTCCAGTTTAAGAAAGTCCTTGTAAAAATGGCAGTATAAGGCTGGTGTTATGACCATAAATTTAGTCATTTCAGCAAGTCTGCAAGTTCTCATGGCCGTCTCAGTGGGACTCCATTTTCAGCCCAAAATTTGTGTCCACAAACTACACTGCAAGGGCAGTAGTGCACAAGCTTAGCAGTGGCGTGCATATCCAGAATACATAGACACGATCTGCCATGTAATTATGCAACAATCTTACCAGTAGACAGAAGTAGGTCCATGCAAACAATTGCATTGCCCCGAATTCCATACACAGAAAGACACATGGGGCAGTTTTTCCAGGATCTAGCAGCTACCTAAAGATTTGGGTGCAGCATGGTGTCAGTAAATATTCCTGATGTGTGTTGAGCACAGTGGGCAGACACAGCAAAAGATTTCTGAAGAGTTTAGAACTTACTCTGTGTTTGGGCTCTGTCGATGGAAAACATGCAGAAATTAAAACATCTTCAAAGTCTGGCAGTGAGTATGTCAGTTACCACATATGAAACATATACAAAGTGAACTTTGAAGTAGTATGTCCGTTCTAAACAAAGTAAAACATGCTCTTGATCATAAATCACTACGCATCCCATGCTGTTTCATTGTCTCATCATATTTCAATTGCTGTGTAGAGATCTGGGGTAATAATTACAGGAGTTCAATCTACTATTATTACTACAACTATTCTTCAAAAAAGGGCAATACGGGTTATTCATAATGTCGGCTATCGGGATCATACTCACTCACTCTTCATACAGTCAAAATTCTTAAAATTTACCGATATAGTGAAATTCCAAACTGCACAAATCATGTACAAAGCTAAAAATTATGTTATATAAATATACAGAGATTGTTTCAGGATTGAGAAGGGGGATAGCAATTAAGAGGAAAATACAACTTCAAAATATCCACATGGGCATTCCACAAGGGTCCATTCTTAGTCCCTTACTGTTCCGCCTTTTCAATAATGACCTGCCATTAAACTGCTCCACTGCAACATGTCAACTTGATGCAGATGATGCAATTATATATACGGCTGCTAAGACACCAGCATAGGCTGCGGATGTCCTGTCTACATCTATGGCTAATGTCCAAGAGTGGCTAGTTCAAAATCACCTCGTAGTAAACCTGGAATAAACAGTGTCTGTGTTTCTCAGGAAATCAAGCCAACAATATTTTAAAGTTAATATACAAAGCCAAGAAATCAGCTCAGTGACAGAACTGAAGTATCTCGGGGCTGTATTAGACCCTCAAATTTAATCTACACGTAAGAAGATGTCAAAAACAGTTTAAAAAAATCTGAACTGCTTCAAGTAAATCAGAAATTATATTCCTAACCAGGCAGTCCTACTGTACATGCATGCTATGATCTTCTCTCATATCTCATACTGTCCGACAGTTTGGGCTCAAGCATCCCCATCTACAATAAAACACATAAGTTCATTATACAATCAAGCTCTGAAAATTATGGATAAAAAAACAATTTGGTGGCATCACTGGCTTAAAAAATACAATTTATTGAGTTTGAAAGCTTCATCTTTGTTTCATCAAATTAATCTTTGAATGCCTCAATAAATCAGCGCCACAGGCACTCTGTGGATTCATCCAAAGACAGGACGGCAGCAGTCACCAGAAGCTCCACCTACAACAACTCCAAAATATCTTACCGTGAAGCTACATTTGGACGGACAGTCTTCTCAATCAAATGCTGTCACATCTGGAATGCATTACCAAACAAAATAAATATGTTAGCAGCAGCAGCAACTTACTAGCAAACAATTAGATAATTGCATTACAGTTTCACTGAATACAGTATCTTAATGGCTATCCATACACTCCCCATGTATTTACACAGACTCATCATCACTGATAATAATTTCAGCCTAAAAGTATTTCAAAAGTCTAGACATTTCCCTGTCTCTCTCTTCCTCTTTAACAATGATCCAGACCGACAATATCATACATTTATCTCAGAAACAAATAGATGATAATGATGACATTTTTACACTTTCATCTGGTCTTTCACAGGGAGGTCAGAGGTTCTTGTACACCATCTGCTCTTGATCCAGTCTCTTGGCTGAGGACATTTTAACCAGGTGTCTGGTGGCCCACACAGAGCCTTGAATGTGCTTGATGGACAGCCTCTCTAACCACTCCACCTCCCTGCCTCACTCCTACGCTCTACATCTCTTTAAAGCATATTAATACGAAACTAATTAGATAATAGTATAGCACATATTAAAATCTAAAGCATGTATTATGTGATGGATTAGATAATTACCCACTTATGCAAGCCAGTCAAGGAGCTCTTTATATATAGAAAATCATTTATGTTACCCTGTGTTATATTGGCCTTGAACAGCAAATAACAGCTAAAATTATATTTGGAATTATTTTCTTTTGTGTTCCAATGTAGATACATATCTTTTTATCCTATATAATTTGGGATAGTGCTGCAAAGCTGTTTATTAAGCAGATTTGGGAGTAATACATTGATCGTTTATATGACAATCATATGATTAGTATTTACAGAAGACAGTTTTGTTATCTTGTTTAGGTTTCTTGCTCCCCAAATCCATGAAACTTGGATCAATAAAAGCTTTTCACTCTGTTAATAGCATGTAAATGACATTTTACATGGAACTGAACATCAAGTTGACAACACTTCCAACTCATTTTAGGAACAAAAAACCTGGATTTAAAAAGTGTAATATCAATCCAAACTAGGACATGTCTTTTACAGAATCAACGGATGTAGTCCTTGGGTCTAAGCCTGCCATTTCTGGCATATGACAATTCCAGCGTTACTATTTGGAAGGGACATCATTGCTGCATCCTGGGCTTAGAGAGAGAATTTTGATTGGTTTAGAGACATAAAAACAATTCAGAGCATCCCCTGGACCTACAGCAGAGTGATAATGAGATGCAGCCAGACCATTCTCCAGCTCTCAGTAAGTCTTTTTATATGAAATTACAGATTTAGCAGTATGGAGACCCTGAGATTGCATCTGTATAAAGTTAAATTTTTTCCAACAGAGTCCCTGGTTCCCACTTGTCACAGCTTCAAACTTCATTCTGTTTTCTTCTCTTTTTTTAAACATTTTTAATCAGTTCTCAACATTGGACTTTTGATCTTTTCTTATTTCATGCATCAGGTTACAATGAATTCTGCTTATTACGCTTTCATTTTTCAGTTTTATCCTTGCAAACTGATCTCTATTCCCATTTGTTATGTCTGTGTGGTTTTTGAAATTTGATTGTAAAGGCTGTTAAATATGAGATCACTGCACAATATTCTCGTGCCACAAAAGGAATGCCATGTATCCTTTGTAACTGTCTATCCATGACTTCCTGCTTTCGCCTGCAGCTGTCCTTGTTTACATGGCTCATTTGTACATTGTGGCTAGATCTCAGACTGTCTGACCACATCTATATCTGGCAGTGACGATTAGACCGCCGTGGCTTTCTTTAGCTCTGGCAATGACAAGCATCTTATGTCCACACGTGTCTGGATGTCACTGAGATGGATTTACACGTGGAATTAAAATGTGTCACCTGTACATAAACTGACATCAGATATTCGTCTTTCTTGAGGACAAATGCGCTAGCTCTCATTATTCTGCCTCTATATATTGACAGTAAACACAGCTCTTTTTGTTGCCCGTCTGCAAACAATTCACACAATCCGTTTTGACAGGCATGCTACTATCCGAACTGCCTGCCAAATGCTTGAAATGCATGCATTTTCTGATCAGATCTGCTCAGGAAGTGCTTTTCATATGAATCTGACACGCATTGCATTTTCATTTTTGCTATTATCATGGCCAAATATACTTGTCACAACTCGGGATTTCTGACTCACCGTCTACGTGACATATGTGTTAGTTATGCAAATGATTAATTAACTTGTTTTCGACAGCCAGCGATGAGTGTGTTGATTGCAGGTGCAAAGGTGAGATTTGCAACATCTATTTTTACAGCGTGATTAAAGTCACATTTAAATTGGGTAATTGTAAGCTGAACTGTTTCCAGGATAATATGAAATTGAGCAAATTAATGCTCAGCGCTTTGTAATGTGTCCTCAGCTATAACAGAGCTGACCCCTAATATTTGTTCACTGAGCAGAGGCCTGAGTCTGAGTGAAGGCAAAGATATTCACAGAGACATCCCTGCCTGCACTTGAGGCTCTGCCACAGGATATTGCGACTGCACTCTTTAAGAGAAGCAATAACAGCTCACATTTCATCTGAGACTGCATTTCTTAAAAGGCGTAACGTTGAGATAACCAACCTGTCCTTCCCCCAGCGGTGTCTGAGAGAAAAGGAGAAAGTAAAGTACAGAACAACTCGAGGAGAATGCATTTTAGAAAGAATTAGGCCAAAGAAAACCAAAACAATCAATTGATCACGTGATTAAACTCACAGTGTAAATTGGTAGATTTAACTGCAGTATTTGCCGTGTCATTTAGCATTTCTTTTCTTAACTTGCCAATATGGTGAATTGACCATGACTCAAAGCATAGAAATGAGAAATTATTCAAATGTGAAAGGGTTTCTGGGTTGCTATGTAAATGTTGGACCGTTGGTGTTTGAACTTATTGGTTTGCGTAGAAGAAGAACTTGGCTGTATTTTTTGTATTTTTGTGTTTGAGACAAAACAAAAAGAAATATGGTCTCTATCTTTATTTTGCCTTTCACAGGAGTCCTATTTTGTGAATAGCGCCTCACGTTGTGCCAAAGCTCACACATGCTTCCACTGACTTTGCTCTTCAAGGCTTGGGCGTTTCGACTTTGTGCGCTAAAAGAAAAAAGACACTGTGGTTTATTAAAGCGTCTGCGAGACATTTTTAAGAAATTCTAAAAAAGAAATGGAGCGCGGGTTTGTGTGCAGCTGCATTTCTATCTGCAGTACAGGGGGACATCTGTGTGTTTGTTTGCAGCAGACTGGCTTTCTCTGAGATACAGCAGGAGAGGCAGACGTGTTGTTGCAAGATACTCCCCGAGCACCACCAATTAATGATGACAATTTAAATTTTGATACGCGGGTCTTTGCCGGGGCAGTCAGGTTAGACAAGTTGAGGAAGTCACCCATCTAACAGATGCCACATGATATTAATGTACAAAGGCACGCTGCCTCTAACCTGGCAGCCACGGGAAATCAATTACCACACCGGCATTACTTTCTTCTGACAAATATGCTCTCACTGACCAGGTAGCAGAGCTAATGGCCTCCAAAGTATTTCTGTCAAAGACACAGCTCCTATTAATTATTCAGTCACCTGCGCTCCGATGCTGTGGTGCTACCTTACAATATTTACATTGCTGCGAGAGGCCACTCTCCCCCCTGGCTTACTGTCCCCAAAGCGCTCAGCTTCTTTTGCATGAGCCATAATTCCATCTGCTCTGCTTCCACTGAGAGAGGGAAAGAGACAAGCTGCTTTCATCCCTGATCAAGAAACACTCTCTTGAGGTGCATGAGTGTAAACATGACTGACGGCTGATGAAGGGTTTGCATTGTCTTTAAAGTCAATAATGAGGCAGGTAGGGTTTCATTGTCGTGCTTTAGTGGAGGCAGGAACTCAGTGCTGTCAATGGTCATGTTTTTTGGGGGTTTTTTTTGTCAGTCTAGATGTGAAAGCATGCTAAATATAGTTGGTAATCATGTGTGCATAATGATGCATTACTAATGTAGCAAACGGGGCAAAATAGAACCACATTTTTCATTTAGAATTGTTATAAAAAGGTGCCGTCCAGGGAGAGCCATTGCAGGCAGTGTTAAACAAAGAGCACAATGGTGGCAAATCCAGCTGTTTCCAGACAACCACTGGCCACCATGCTCTTACGGAGTTAAATCCTCTTTTTTTCCGCCCACAGAGGGGGAGCAGGGTGGTTGGCTCTGGAGGTGGAGGGGGAGAGGAGGGAGTGATGCTGCATTCATGTTGATGTGGGAAAATTTGTAGAAATGAGCTTCCTTTTCAAAACTAGCTCCACCTCAGCATCAATGTGAAAAGACTGTTAGCGAACTGAGGGTTTCAGGGAATAGACCCCAGTTTCTCCAATCATTCAACTGAATTTACGTTAGATTTATTAAAGCAAGCAAAAATCGCTTTGATAGTTACATGTGTAATACGTCATTGCAGAATGGGAGTGTGGAGGACCAAAACAAAGTGACAGCCTGGACAAAACACAAGTTTCTCATTATTCTTTGTCAGGTTTCTTTCTATACATTTCCTCTGTTATTGGATCACAACTTTAATGGAATACATAACTGCATAAGATGGACAAAATGGACATCACGGCATTATACCCCTATGTGATTGTTCTCTCATTCTGTGTCAAATAACGGCCAATAACGAGGTCAGAGAGGTCACAGCATTTGTCTCAGAGGTGTTGAATGGGGCTTAGGTGATGATACCAAAGTGGGAAAATGACTTCTTTATGGACCTGGCTTTGTGCATGCCAGTGATGTCTGCAGAAGGTCATCCCATAGGCTGTACATAAAAGCTGGACATAGCCTTTGGCTCTGAAAAGCAAGCCAACGCAGAAGTGCTTAAACCTGCATTTTTTTTTTAACAGCAAGCGAGGAGCAATTCTTTAGGATGCAAAAAGAAGATTGTACAGAAGTCTATGAGAAAATGACCCTACTTCTCACTCGGTGTATTACTTTAATAAATATTTTCAAAATGAGTTTATAATCCTAACCACTAGTTTCAAGTCTCCTTTCATACAGCATGTGTATAATGTTTATTTAGCAAATTATGGTCCCATTTAAATTAGAACAGGATAAAGCATAGCAGTGGTGACATTGACAAGTTGCTACCACAACAACCTGTCAATAAAGATCGAGGCATAGAAATGCATATCTGTGGCAAACAAATAACAAAAAACTTGTTTTTGGTTGTTGTCTGTGATTTTATTTATTGATCATGAAAGTTATTTGTAACAGTGTGATTGTCTAAAAATGTATTGCTCTGTGTTCAATTGTAGTGAATGACAATCTAGTGCTTTGTTTCCACAGCTCTGTGTAGAAATGTGCTCTGTGATCCTCAATATGTTTGCAAAACTCCACCTTCATTTTTTTTCTGGTACAGAATTTATCTCAAATGCCTTAAAAAGCTTTTGCGGTGGATTTCGTAGAGCTGCACCGTGTGCCAGGAATAAAACTGGCCAAACTGAAATGTAGCGATTGTGTTGGTTTAATCCGTTGTTTCTTCAAGTTCTTAGTCGGATCCAGCTCACACTCTCATTCAAATGTTGTCGCCAAAAACACACAAAAAGCAACTTGATTAAAAACCGTAGGCCACCAGCTAACATCACAGTGGCTACATCCACTTTTTTCTTACAGTGTGCAGATCATTCTCAAACTATTGTGACAAAGTTGGAAGCCAATTGCACGCCAAAGATCTCATTTAAAATTAGACAATTATGGACATCCACTGACTTCTCTACTCAAAAGGCAACTTTTTGCATTTGAAGTGAGCCATAGTTTAAGGCCTTCTGAATGGTGTATCCATTACAGTTTTCTAGTTTTTGCTATTTTGAATGATTTACAGCACAATTTTATCAAGATAAGTTTTATGTCTGGTCGATTTTTTTTTCCCTAAAAGTGGAAAAAACACAAATCTGCCTTACCACGCAAGAAAAAAAAAAGGTATACAAAAGCTACCACATAAAACAATAAACTTCCACAATATTTCAGATGCACGACCTGATACAAGTCAATCCTTGTGCCCTTTATTGTAACAACTCTATTTAATACAATATTCCTTAGAATGGGGCGGATAATAGCTCATTGGCATAAATATTACCAGTAATTGTACGAACTATACCTTTATCGAGCTGTAATTATAACAATATGTGCTGGAACACATTCTGGGCTGGGGCGTGTTCGTGTGACCATTATGCGAGTGTTCGTGAGTCCAGGATAGAGGTATTTTTTAACCCACGCTCCATGAACGCAGCGTGAGCGACCAACTGGGTCACGTGAGATGCTCCGCTAAGAATGCAGTGACGTGGTGGAGCTCCGTCAGAGTAGCGGTGTCTGACAGGCAGCTTCCCCGGGCCAGCAGCTGCCCTGCCCGGCTCAGACATCCGACAAAGGCTCGGTCCAAGACGGAGCGGAGGAAGGATCCGGGAGAAGAAAAACAAGAAGGGGCGGACTGGAAAACCGAAGCAGAGGGGGGGGTTCGGAGGTAGATGAGTATTTGTTTTTGTTTCCTCTCCGAATCTTGAGGAGCATGTTTTGGCAGTGAGAGGTGGGAGATTACAGGTTATTATTATTATTATTTTTAAAATTCAGTTTCTCTCTTTTTTTTTCCTCCACTACGCTCCTACTGTGCACCAGCCTTGCGGTGCATCGTGAAGTACCAGCCGCACTCCTGCTGCTCCGTCGCCGCTGCTCTGCCATCCTTCCAGCGGATCGCGTCTGTGGATAAACCTGCATGGATGCTGTGGTGTTTTTCCTCGTTTGCATTAAACAGCACCTCTGGAGAAGAGCGGGATGAACTTGGATAAGATCAGGGAACAGCAGTGAAAGAGGGGAGAGAAAAATATAGCCCTCAAGTAGTGAGGTAGAGAGGAGCCGTGCAGCGGACACAAGGAGCGGGAGAGGGAGGAGAGGAGGAGTCGCAGCGGGAGGAGAACCAAAAAGCTGCAGGTTTGTTGAGCCTGTGGGGATGAGGACGAGCAGGGACGGAACTCCTCCAAGGTGTCAGCGCGATTAGAGGCACAGGACCGGGAGGGGAAGCAGGCGTTCAAGCCCGCGGCTGCTTCCAGTCCGGAGAGGCGGTGATGGCGAGTGAAGGCACCGGGGCTCACACACTCCCTCGGCCGACCGCAGCCCTGTCATCAGCCGCAGCAGCAGCATGAGGAGGAGGAGGTACGCACTGCACGTCTCATCGGTCCTCCACATCCTCATTATTCATTTAGCCTTCCCCGCCCTCCTCTCCCCTCCATTACATCCACCTTTCCCAGCCGCCTTGACTGGGATCCATCTACCCATCAATCAGTTTCTCCACGTTCCTTTGTCCCAGGATCTCCCCTCCATCAGGCACTTTCTGGGCCCCCAGCGGCTCCGTAAAATGTTGCAGTGACAGGCAGGGCCCCCCACCCCCAGGTACATGTTCAAGGCAGGTGCATCCGTGCAAAATTAACAAAAGTCTACTTTGATTTTACTGTTTCTCCACTCCCTAAGGAGGCATGGAGGTGATGGCCTCGATTCCTCCTCCATCAGAGCGCAGTCAGTTTTTACTTCTATATGGGATTCCTGAATCAGTGTCATCAAATGAGGGTCACTAGTCCATACTGTATCAGTTTACATAAATTCAAGTTTAGGAAACCCCTCCGTGGACCTGCCGAGAGGCGAGGCCAGGGAGTTTCCATTGATCCAGTTCAATTAACTGGGCTTTTTATCCACTTCATCACGTCAAGCTGCCTGAGCTATTTGGCACAGAGAACTATGCATACTTGGGCATATCTGCTAAATGCTGAGATGGACGTAAAAAAAAAAACTGCAGCTAACCTCACCATCTGGATTTTCACTCTGCCCACTAGACTATGAAACTTTAATAAGGTCTAATTTTCAAAGCACCTGATAATTTATTGCTGTGGCGTCTGAACTGACATCCTCCAGAATACTGCCGGGCTTTATTAACAAAGTAAAACAGAGCATACTGCAAGAATTAAATTCAGTAGTGAAAGTTGGCAGCAGCACCAGAGAAGATCTAGATATCACTCAGTCTTGAGTGGGGGAAAAAAAAAAGTCACTGTCATATAATATTTACTCCAGTTAATGTGGCTCGGAGCTGCCAAAGCTGCCTTCTAGAGGTCTCTTTTATTACTGAGTCCGGTTTTACGAGGCTGCTCGATCCCTTCTTACAACCCTTTTAAAGCACAAATACATCTAGACGTTTTGTCATATTATATAGCTTTGTGCATTAAAGAGTCAGGTTACACAATTTAAAAAAAGTAAATACATTTTTTCCCAGGCTTCTGCTTGCACCTCAGTGCAGTGTAGCTGAATTGGATTGCATCTGTGGAATTCATATATTAAATCAAATATTAGATGAGTTTGTAAATTTCTGGCTCCACCTGTTTGTGCAATTATGAATTATGCTTCCTTTTTTGATAAACAGATTTGTCATTCACTCTATAAAATGTCAGAACACTGTGAAAATCAGCCATTAAAGTTTCTCTAAACCCAAGATAACGCCTTAATATATCTTATTTTGTCTAATCAAATGTTCAAAAATCAAAGATAATCAGCTTAGTGTCGCATCAGATAAAGAATAGTATGTCCTCGTTCTACAAGCTAAAACTACACTATTGTGCTTAAAAATGTCTAAATCTGATCTAAACCGATTCTAAAAATAATTGCTGATTAATTACTTGTTGATCTGTTAATTCTTTAATAATTTCAGCTCAACAGCTAAAATCTGCATGTAGAAACAATTGGTGTCATTCTTGGTGAACACGCCATCCATCAGTGGGAACACTTTTTATCAGAACAGTCAGAAATAAAAAACGTCCTTTAGTTTGAAAAGATGGCTACCTGAAAACCAGGGCAAATGAAACTCAACTGTCATGTCGCCTAGATACCGCCAAAGTTTTTTGTGATTTGGGTGAACTGACCCTTTAAGGATCAGATTTGGTCATGTTGTGTGATGAAGGGGCTCCAGTGGCCTGGCCCACATCTGACCAGCCTCAAGTGATGAAGGGTAAAAAAAAAAAACAGCTGGCCTTCCAGTGTCACTCATCTGCTGTGCAACATTTAGCGAGAACCCTCCCTCTCCTTGCGGCTCTATCCTAGTTGAGTCACATATACACTAAACAACATTTCCAAAGGTTTGCTTCACATCTGTACCACCTAAAACATGATCTCATTTGTTTGACAGCAAGTTTGTTCCAGAGAAAACTGGACTTTATGAAGTCTGTGGATCATCCAAAGAAACTAGGGCAATTTCTTGTTTTTTTTTTTTGTTTTTTTTTTTTTGTTTTTTTTTTTTTTGCTTTTGTAGAGATAATTTGGTTTTTTGAGCAGTTTTAAGGCTTTAATCCTGTTTTATTCTGCACTATTTGGATTGTGACCTCACTCAAACATCTGCACATAAAACAATCATACTACAAAAATTCGGGGTTTTTTTTGTTTTTTTTTTTTTTTAGAAAAGTTTGAGTGACATAGGGGCTTGGTTTTTGTTCCACAATGTTCCTTTAAGTACGTACGTAGACGTAGGTGTGGACTGCTTAGGCCACAAAGGAAAATTAAATTGAATCAAAATGCAATGTGATGCATTGATCGGTTGTTATATTTAGAAACAGGACCACTTTAACACAATAAAATATTATAATTGCATGGTATTTAATATTGATTTTATTTGATTTTTTTTTAATAGTACTTTGTCTAATCCTTCACTGCAGTTTCATTAGGGTAAGTAACAGTAATGCATTCCATTGTGAGTTAATTTGTTGATTATTTTCTTGATTAGTCAGTGTTTTCTTTGGTCTATCAAATGTCAGAAAAATAGTGAAAATGACCATTTGTGTTTCCCAAAGGCCTAGATGACATTTCTCTTGTTTGGTCTACCACCTGAATATGAAGATATTCATTTAACTGTCACAGAGGGGAGAAAAAAAATAAAAGCTGGTTTTATTTCTAAAAACAAAACAAAGCAAAAAAAATTTGAAAAAAGATTTAGAAATGTATATGTTTCTGTAACCTGAGTCAGCTGTTGGGAATGTTCGATAGCTAGTTACCAAGTGAGCACAGACGTTTAATAGACGCTAAAAGTAATAAATACAATATTCTTTAGGTAGATACACATGCGCCTGAAAGTGGTTAAAACACATAGCAACGATTAAGCAGTTGAAACATTTAGCCAAAGTAATGAATAAATGGTTAAACTGTTCAAACAGTTAGCTAGACTAGCGGTAAATGGCTACAGTAGTTTCAAAATGTCAGATAAGCAGCTGAAACAGGCAGCTAAAGTGTTGGGGAAATGCTTGAAGTAGTTGACTCAGTGTATTGGATGTATGGTTGAAATAAAAATAATGCATAAACACTTGAAACGGTGTGCTGAAGGCAACGCATAATGTTTGACATTGCTAAAAGTAATGGCTAAATAGTTGAATTTTGGAGCATCAATTGTAGCTGAAGTAGATGTCTAAGTGAAATGGAAAATTCTTGAAATAAAGTTGTGGCTAAACAGTTGAAATTGTGTGCTAACGCTGATGTCAGTTTAAAAAAACATGTTCGCTAAAAATAATGGATATACATTTGGATGGTTTAGCTAAAAGGAACGGTTAAATGGTAGAAACAAACACTTTGAATTCAAACTAAATCAAACCAGGCCAAACAATAGTAGTTTAATTGTGTAAAGTAAATATGACAATATTAAATGTTCATATTTAATACAAGCCACTTTGAGGTCTTGACTACACTAATACATATGTTTTTCAAGCCAGTGGTAATAGCAAAAAATCTGTTCCCCCGGCCACTGTTTCATAAAATTTCTCTAAGCTGTGCACCATTTAATATTAGGCACAGCATACAATGGCTTTTGCATAATGTTGGTGCAGCAGTGCTAAGTTGGTATGGGTACGTGCAAAACAAGTTGTGACATCATTGTTTCCCAGACTCTCTGTTTTACATGTCCATAGCAATACACATGAACCTGACCTTTTAAAAATCTGCATTTCAAACGCTGTTTGCAAGTGAATGAGAGGCCTAGATGTAGAAACTTTTGCAAAATATCCCTACTGGTTGGTCTAAAATTGAATCTACAGAATGGAGTTCTTGATTCGATACGGCTGTGGAGGTACATCTGATAAGAAAACTGATGTCTTATATGAAACAATTTTTTATAAAACATCCCCATTTGTTCAAGACTGTACTCTCAATTTGGTAAATAACAAAGTGGGGTTAACAGTCGGTCAAACAACTCACTGAGCCACACAGAGACAGTGAAGACTAGGAAGTGAATGAGCAGCGACACCACTCGTCAACTCGGCTCAACTTATTTTCTTGGCAGTCTTGGTGAACTCTTTATAGCAATCAGATGGTAAACAACAGTCAGAGAATCCCAGGTTGTTGCGAAAGACTGTAGCTGCAGAGGAGTGGAGGAGTGATCAGGATGAGGAGGGATTAAGATGAGAGGCGTGGACTCACCAACAGCCTGCTCTCTTTAAAGGGTCTGCTCTGAACCAAGTCCAGGACTGAATTCCCTGGAAGACTGAGTTTAAGATGAGCTCAGCAAGACCCCAAGGAGAACAAAAGCACATATAAAATTCATATAAGTTACTGCTGTGCAAGCTGACTAGTGAAACTAATTCAGTGTGGATTTTGCTAACATGAGAAAGAGAGAGAAATGTGTGAGAAAGAAACATGAAGAACCTGCTCTGAAAGGCAGATCTGGGTTTTGGTGTTTGGCTCACACCTGCTATGATAATGATGCCACTGTATAATAATACTGGCAAGGGGGATGTTTTCGTTTCCCAGCAGCCGTTGGTGTTGAACACACCTTATTACAGGAACATACAGTAAATTTTAGCCACTGGACAATTTAAAAAGAAGAGAATGATGTCGCTGTTGGCTGCAACATTTTGTTAACTGCAAGTCTTGTTTGACTTCAAGTTTGATACCAGAGCTGAGATTATAGCTGCTGCTTCACCAGTCACTTAAGATGTTAAGTTAAATTAAATAGTGCTGCCTTGTAGCAGTTACAGCTGAAACACTAAGTATAAGTCAACTAACACAAAAACTATTTACTGTGGTAAGAAATGATTAATCATTAAATCACTTTTCAAGCAAAAATGCCCAACTTTTACCACTTCATCTTCTAAACTGTGAGTTTTATATTTTTCTTTGCCTTATACGTTACTAAAATTAATATATTTTGGGGTTTAGACTGTAAGCTGGATAGAGGGATTGATTTTATTTATCATTTTTCATTGTTTTCTGTCATTTTATTGTCAAAAAAATCACTGGTTAATTTATAAAGAAAGCTGAGAATAATTTACTGTGTTTGCAATATTTTGTTTGCTGAAGTCTCATCTAGTCATCATCTGATAAAGGGCATGTGCTAAAACAAAACTTTACCATTAAATGAAATCCTAAATGTAGTCATTGTTTCAGGAAATGTGGTTAGATGAAATGAGAACCTCAGCCAGCCACGCCATTGGTCGGTTTCGATCAAACTGAAATTAACCCTTAACTTCAGTCGACAGCGGCTTTAAACAGCTCACAAATGAAATATGTTTCTTTCCTGAGGAAAATGTGTCACGATAATAAAGTGCACTGTTGTAGTGAATGAAGGTCATATTCTCATCGACATCAGTGAAGCTTGTTTTGCATTCATCACACTTATTGTTGAGGCACAATCAGCTGCTTATGTAACTATGGGAACAAAGAGCAAACAGGGGAGAATGGCGTGTGAACCTGGGAAGTTTATTTCATTTTGTTGATCCTGTTTTTTCCTCCAGATGTGGAGCTGATGTGGTGACAGAGACGACACCATAATGTATGCCTTGTATGTCACCACCGTGCCACTCCCCCAGCCTATGTTCTGATTATTGACCGCTGCAGAATCGCTGGGGCTTTAATTAGTGCTGGTGTAACTAATTGACTTGCACAGAAGTGACATTGATGGGAGGCAAGAAAATGAATTAATGAGGAGAGGCACTGGCAGATTACATGGTACTGCTAAAAAGTAAAAATGGACGTCTGATCTCCCAGTCAAATTAGCATTTACATTGAAAAAAACAAAACAAAGCCATTCATGTGGTCTGCATGTGAGCGAGTGTGTGGGTGGGTGTCGGTGTGTGTGGGCATCTATGTGGAGTGTGTATCTCCATGTACATGCACAGTTATGTGTTTGTGTGCCTGTGTGTGCAGCCTTCATCAGAACTCATGGAACTAGATGTTCATTTAGCTGACAGCAGAAATCTGTCAAAAGCTGGATATGCTTCGATGTAAAGTATGTTAACCTTTAAAACAAAACCGGCCCTGGCCCCTCTCATTCTCCTGTAATTGCTTGCGCTGGGTAAGCACACTCGCCTGCAAAGGTTATCGTGTTCCTTGTCAGTTGTCATGATGAATGAGCAAACATAGCAGGAAATGAAAACTGGAAGCTTAGAAAATCTATTGAAGCCAGTATGTAGAATTTGCACAAAATAATGCTCAGTTGTTCAGTATCGGCAAATTATTAAACAGCAAACAAACAAATAAACAAGAGAGGCAATGCAAGCAGTGAGTGAAAGAACACACTCAGGAAGGAAGGATGGATTCAACGCTGCTACACTGCTGCTGCATTAATATTCACTAGAGTCTAGTACAACCTCCAAGTTTCTGCTGGCAGATTCTGTTTTCTCCAGCGATGTGTGTCCATTGTGTGTATGAGCGTGTGTGTGTGTGTGTGTGTGTGTGTGTGTGTGAGACAGAGAGAGAGTTAACATGCACAGCAATGGTGATGTATGTATCTAGTGTGGATATAATTATGTGTGACGTATACGTGCATCTTTTCTGTGCATCTATACACACATGAATAATTACATATGCAGTCCATGTACGTTGTGTATATCAGTAATGCTGGTCTGCATTATAGTTTGTGCTACTTTGTGTATCTGTTCACACACAAAAAAGATTATGTATGCAGTGTTTGGTTTGTATATAATTACATGTAATGCACAGTAAACATGCTTGTGCTCACAGATTATTTGCATTGAAGACTTAGTGAACCAGGGTGTGTGTACATGACCGTCTTTGTGTGTCTCTTGGTGAACAACTTCCAGGTGGGCAGCAGATGTAATCATTTACATTTTGTCCACATTGCTGCATGTTTGTGTGTCTGCATGTTTACTTGTATGTCCTGTATTTATGCGTGTTTGTGTAAGAAGGCAGAGCAGCCTGGGTGATCTCAGTGAGACAGTAGCAGCATTGATAAGCTGAAGGTGGAAGGTGAATGACAGGTGAAGGCTGTTATCACCAGAGGTTTGGGCACCACTGTCTGTTGGACCCTGAAAGCTCATTCTGACAGATGCATCTCGTCCCTGGCTGTTGACACTTGGTGGGGGGCTGATGACATTTGCTCGACCAAGTGGTTCAGAGTAGCGTCAGCCAGCGCCACGTAGAGCAAACCTGCAATTTATACTTCTGCCCCAGGCATTAAGCTGAATAATGACATGCAAGTGGGAGCCCTCATCTCCCAGATCCAGAACCTGACAACCATAGTTTCCTCATAGAAGTTTATCTACTATGTTCTGTTCTTCTCTAGTTTAAATATTCTCATTGTGAGATGATTTTGTGATGATGAATAAAATGTTGTGATCATCATTGTCATTGTGGAAAGTAGTTTTCTGTTGTGTTTACTGGGATATAGAAATACGCATTTCGAAAACATGTTTTGCTGCATCTCAATATCATGTTGGACCATCTGTTTTTAAACTGTACAGATATATCCACAGTAATTTTTACAGCAGTTTTCCCTTCCATCTCCATTGTGCTCACAACAAGAACTTTTTTCTTGAAGCCACATCCCCAGAATCTACTGTTTCTCATCCCTGTTCAATAAAAGATCCTACAATGCTGTCATATTGATTCAGCTTGTCCTTTTCAAACTGTTAAGTAAGCTTACCAAAAGAGTCATTTACCATATTGGGCACTGCATCCACAGGAAGCTCTAATTGGAGCTTTTGCATCTGGACAAAATTAATTCAGAATTACTCTGATTGTGTCAAAACAAACCGTGAATAAAATGAGTAAGAATTACTCTTGTTTTTTCCCACGAGTAAAATAAAAACACATCTTCAACTCAGACAATTGGCATGTGGCTCAGTTCCAGTGAAAAGGAGGTGCTTTTGGAGTGCTGCCAATCCTGTTTTCTCAGTTTCTTTTTTTTTTTCTCTTTTCAGATTACAGAGAGCAAATGCAGAGGACGTGACCCTTATCATATCCTGAAGGAGACGAGACATAGAGCCTGACCCTGTGTTTGTCTACAGTGCCAAAGAAGAGCCAGGGAGAAGCCTCCCTGGCCAGAGAATCACCGCCTTCCTAGCTCCATTGGGAGCCCTTTATACCTGCTCCAAGCTGCACTGTGAGGCTCAAATGTTCTCCTGACTCCACCAGGAGGCTCCCTCCAACCCATCTGCCAGCTCAGATAACCCTCTGATTGTTGGCAACCACATGTTTGAGGTGACTGTATGTGACCGCCGCCGCCCATTCTCGAGCAGCAGCAGCAGCCTCCTACGACCCCGATCTGCACCATGCAGTGGAGACGGCGGCACTGCTGTCCCATCAAGATGACCTGGACCGTCAAGCGCTCGCTGTTTCGGACGCATGTGACTGGCCTCCTCTCACTGGCTCTGCTCTTCACTCTCTTTTTATTTTTCAGCCACCAGGACTGGCTGCCAGGACGCAGTGGGCCTCGTGAAAACCCACTGGCCTATGCCGTCAGGGGCTTCCGCACTCCCAAAGGAGAATCCAACCAGAGCAGCTCCCTGAGGAGTCTGTGGAGAGAGGCGGGGTATGTACCACCAAAGCCTCTGCTCAACCTCAGCTCTCAGCAAGCGGAGGGTGCTGCAGGAGAGGCAACAGGAGGAATAGGAGGAGGTGGAGGAGGATCCAGGACTGGTGTAATGGGGCTGGGGGACTCCATGAGCACTAACAACAGTTTACAGAAGGAGATGGGTGTAGGAGGGAAGCTTAGCGCTCAGCCTTACCGCTACATCCTGAACGAGCCCTTCAAGTGCAGGGACAGCACACCCTTCCTCATCCTCCTCATTGCTGCAGAACCAGGACAGGCTGATGCCCGCAATGCAATCCGCCAGACATGGGGAAATGAGAGTGTAGCAATGGGCTTGGGGTTTGTCCGTCTTTTTCTGCTTGGCACGGGAAAGACTTCAGACACCTTCCTGCAGAGCAGCATAGAGGAAGAGAGCCGTGTTCATCATGATATCATCCAACAGGACTATCAGGACACTTACTACAACCTGACCGTCAAGACCCTGATGGGCATGAACTGGGTGGCCACCTATTGCCCACATGCCTCCTATGTGATGAAGACAGACAGTGACATGTTTGTCAATACAGAGTATCTCATCCAGAAGTTGCTGAAACCTGACATGCCTCCAAAGCAGAGGTACTTCACCGGCTACCTGATGAGGGGCTATGCACCAAACCGAAACAAGGACAGCAAGTGGTACATGCCACCAGAGCTGTATCCAAGCGAGCGCTACCCAATATTCTGCTCAGGCACAGGGTACGTGTTCTCAGGGGACATGGCTGAGCTGATCTATCAGGCCTCACTCAGCATACGCAGGCTTCACCTGGAGGATGTTTATGTGGGGATCTGTCTGGCGAAGCTGCGCATTGACCCAGCTCCACCTCCCAATGAGTTCCTCTTCAACCATTGGCGGGTATCTTACTCCAGTTGTAAGTACAGCCACCTGATCACATCCCATCAGTTCCATCCTAATGAACTCATCAAGTACTGGAACCACTTACAGAGCAACAAGCACAACGCCTGTATCAACATAGCCAAGGAAAAGAACGGCAGGTATAGACACCGAAAGTTCCATGGAGAGAGGCCTCCATGATGGACCCTGTGACTAAAACCTGCCTCAAAAAAGGGAAGCTGGTCCACTGTAACTACTGCTGGTGGAGGGCATGTTGAACTCAGCACTATACACTATATGGGGAAAAGCACATTGTTTTTGGTATTGTGTACAGTCAATGATCCAAACTATTTTTTTAGTTTTAAAAAATGTGAAGTATTGTAAACCTATTGAGCTATTTCTTAAAGGAAGAATGGGGGACATGTCTGTGTGATGTGGAGCATGCACAACAAGAGCTGCAGCTCAACAGTGGTGTTCATGATAATTCAGGTGCCAACAGAAAGGTGAGAATTTATGTTCTCCTCTAAAGGGTAGTACAGTATGTCACACTAGAAATAATATTTAAAAAATTTGAAAAATTAAGACACAGTTGTGTTTACACAGACAACGGGAAATGTCCATGTAATATGTTGAAAAGTTACACTACCTAAATATGAATGAATGATGAATCTTTGACGTTGACCAGTTATGCTGACATTGACCAGTTATGCTGCCCTGTTTTTCAGTGTTTACTTTACAGATCTATCAAAGAACACTACTCTGAAGAGATTTATCTGTCATATACTGTATTTTATTTTCAAAAAAATCTACATAAAAGCATCCAGAATCACATCTGAGATAACTGAGATTGTATTTTTTAAAGCTTTACATTGAGTATGACTCTGCACTTGAGCAAATGTGCAATGAATCAAATAACAATTAAATGTACTGAAATAATTTTGTTTGTGGCTTCATGTGTGTGTTGTGTGGAATCTTTCAATGACAAATACATTAGAACAGCTCACCATTCTTAGAATGTATACATTCAAATTGCAGCAAGTAAAGGGCTGAGAGACATGATATCACAGTTTAAGAATATATTTTTACATTGTTCAAGTAAACAAGTTGTTGAATTACAGCGTGATCAAGTAAAGTTACTGGATTCAAGTTCAGCAAATTTCATACACAAAACATCAAATATTTTTATCCAATTTGTGAGTTATTTCAACCATATCATGCAGCCTTAGTGGTAAAGGACTAAAACAGGTTGTAACATGAACTAGCTGCTCTATGAGATTAGCTGTTGATAAAGATTTCTACTCAGCAACTGCCAGGTACAAATAGTGTATAGCTAACTATATTAGCTCCTTGTCACCTGATGTATGTATAAAAATGTATGATTGCATAAACATTGACCCCCTTTAGAATGACACGGGTGCAGGCAGGTGGTGTTAGACGTCACACAGCTCGTGAAATGGATATCAGCTAAGTGCCATGAATGTGTTTACAGTGATTTTAGGGTAAAAATATATGTATTTGGAAGGTCCAGTCACTGTTGAATCAGTTCTCCTGGCTGTTAACACACTACAGTTAATCAGAAAGCATGTGAGAGACTCTGAAGTCAATAAGGATAATATTCTTAGGTCTGATGAGACTGAAATTGAGCTTTTTAGCCCTCAGTCTAGACCAGGGGTGGGCAATTAATTTTCATATGGGGCCACATGAGAAACTTTGACGGTTGTTAAGGGCCGGACCAGTACACTCAAAAGCTCCGCTCAATATATATATCAATAAAAACAGTAAATGAAACAATACAATGACGTACAATGCCCAACTCTTGAATCTCTGCTCTCAGATCCCAAACTCGTTTAAGCACCTTGCCCAGGCTGATCCATCTGACAGCTGTCTGGTAACCAAGGTCACCATGTTCACTATCATCTCCTCCACAAAGACAACAAACTGTAATTCAATGCTCTCGCCCTGATGAAGTTAACTACTTTAGCTACAACATCAGTCACGTGGTTGATTTTTAGCACTGACTTACACAGCACCTCCTGATGTATAATACATTGCAAAAATATCAGTTTCTGTTCTGGGTTTATTTCAGTCACTTTATCTTGCATCCGTTTCAAAAGTCCAACATTTTTCCCTGTCAAATTTGGACAGCCATCAGTTGTAACACCAACCAAATTCTCCCATTTTAGTCCCAGCTTGTTCATGCGTGTATTTACCTCAGTGAACAAATCACTCACCGTCGTGGTTCCTTCATTGGCTGCACAGCTGCCAGCTCCTCCGTCATCTCAACGTTTTTTTGTTAGTCCACGTACAAAGATGAGTAACTGGGCTGTGTCACGGACATCACAGCTCTCGTCCAGAGCCGAGGAGAAAACGTCAAAATCGTACACTATGTTGTGCAGCTGAAAGTCCAGATTTTCGGCGATGCTCTCCACCCGCCTCGTTACGGTTCGCCTCCAAAGGGTCACATTAACGAACGCTTCTCTTTTCTCCGGTCATATAAGCGCTGCAGAGTCCACCAGACATTCTTTTATAAACTCTCCATCAGAGAATGGCTTACTGTTTTTGACGATTTTGTAGGATATTACTAAACTCGTCTTGACTGCTGCATCCCTTGATGTGAGCTTTGGTTAAAAAAAAATCCTTGCTGCTTTAGCAGTTTAGCTAGCAAACCTTCAGACATCCTCCCCGCTCTGCATCAGTCAAATGTTTGTACTTCTCCGCCATGTTTGGTCTCGTAATGTCGATTCAGATTATAATCCTTGAGCACCGCGATCTGTTCTCCACAAACTAGCCCACAGCTTTACCTCTGACTTCAGTGAAGAAATACTCCGTGCCTTGTTAAAAACTCTGCATTCGGAATCAATCTTTCTTTTTTGCCGTTAGCTGACCAACAAACCAATCAGCGCATATGCTAAGTATGGAAAGCACGCGCGAAAAAACGTTAACTTAGCAGATCTTTCAAAATAAAAGCAGTGCAGGCGTATTGTTTGCATGTATTGTGATGAAATACATTTGCATTGACTTTTAATATTTTCCAGTGACCTCATACGGGCCAGTCAGGGTCATCCGGCGGGCCGGATGTGGCCCGCCGGATGACCCTGCCGTAGGATGGTCTGGACTAGACTGTGCTTGGCAGACACCAAACACTGCACATCATCACAAACACTATTGCCACTGTGAAGCATGGTGGTGGCAGCATCATGATATGGGGGGGACTCTCAGCAGCAGGCTCTGGATGGCTTGTAAAGGTGAGGGTAAAATGAATGCAGCAAGGTATCGGGGAAATTTGCAAGAGAACTACAACTTTTTAAAAAAAATTATCTAGCAAGACATTTAGCCAAAGCTACATAGAAATTGTTTAAAGACAACAAGATGAATGTTATAAAGTGGTCAAGTCAAAGACCAGACCAGACCAGACCAGACTAGACCAGATGAAACCAATAGAGAATTTGTGGCCAGGCTAAGGGGCTGTTTACTCATAATCCCTGTGCAGCCTGATAGTTGGAATGAAACTGCTGTAATGGAGAAAATTTGCAATAGTGCAAGGCTGATTGTGACCTATCCACACAGGATCAATGCCGTAACTGCAGCCAAAGCTGCATCTAGAGGGGGTAAATACTTATGGAATCACTTATTTTAAGTTGTATATTTATTGAATAATTTCTGCTACTTTGTAGAAATCTGTTTTCGTGTTGATATGAAATTGTCTTTTTTGTGACTTTGTCAAAAAAGAACAAATTACATTGATCAGGATTCAATGTAGAAAAGCAAAAACAAGGAAAAACATCAGACAGTGGTTTTATCAGCAACTTAAAAACCACCCGGATACTGCTAACTCTGATACACGTGCAAATACAATTATAACAGTCATAGCCAAGTTTTAACTATAAAACAGTAGCAGTTAATTTAATTTATCTTTTGGGCTCCTAAGACGGTTGTATTTTTAAGATATATTTGTCATTGTTTGTGCTGGCACATCTCTTTTTTTACACAGTAAATCTCTCTGACAGCTAATGTTTCCTAGCAGCAACTTAAAATCCACATGTGGTCCTTACAAAACCAATGATCCTTATTAAAATGTATTATTGTATTCAGTCAACCTTGGAGAAATGCATTAATTTCCAAGTAGAAAAGTAAAACATTTCAAGAAGTTCAGGTCAAGAAGAAACAAGCAGGGCTGAATGCTGAGAAATGAATTAAACATTCCTTCCCTTCAGGGAATATAAAATATTCTGCAGGAAAACACCTGAGTAGAGATTATGATGAAAAAAAATGAATGCATATGTATGGAGGCCCACAGCAGACTTTATATAAATAATAATTCTCAGTTGAAAAAAACAAAAAAGTTTAATCGACAATACAATTTACATTTTCACGTTTCACAATATGTGTAAGACCATTTTGAAATGAAAAAGAAGTGGACAATTTGACATTTCATTTTTATAGACTTACCCTGCTTTACAGTGGACAGTATTCAATCATAATAAGCCCCCTCTGTATTTAAATTTTTAGCACCACAGTGTTTTGGAGCCACAATATAAATGAAAATGTGGTTATCAACTGATTTGCAACTGAAAATGTAAATAGCATTTCATATTTTATTGTCAAAGACTCAACTGGCACTGGAGGGGGCAGTATTCAGTCTTTTGCATTTATATTTACATACCACCATTTGTGTCACAATGATAATGAAAATGCAATCTGCCAGTCCCCTCATCAAGACCATGATTTTAGGTAGAAGGTCACTTCTTTATTCAGATCTGTTCTCAGGACATTTCTTACTGTGAGGACAGAACATGGCTGAAAATTAAAATGTTATTTCACAGTAGCATTAAAATTTTCAACAATTTGTGTTAATAGGAATTTCCACAACAGTATGGGCAGACCATGACCACGTTGAAATGAAAATAATAAAAGGGCGTTCGACATTCATTTTCAAGACTAAACCACCTCTGCAGTAGACAATATGCCAATGCAATAAGTTACCAGTCTTCTTCATTTATGTTATAAATGTAAATGCAGAAGACTGGGGACTTATTGCATGTAAATTAAACGTTATTTTCATTCTAACCTTAATATGGTCATAAAACACCTTAACATAAAAAGGAAAGTACTAACTGGATTCATACTTCTTAATTTAGATTTTTACTGAAATGACACGTGCGTATGTAGAAGATTATAATACCGTTGTGGAATTACGGTTTCCTTTTCAAGATCGTTTAGTCAAAGTCTTCGATACATTTGATTTTGAATGTTTACCAGTGTTAGTGTTAAGTTTTCTGTAAGGCTCAGGTGCAGGAAAGAGAAGGAGTGGTGCAGATTAACAATTTATTTCTAGAGAATGTATTCACAAAAACAGAACCAGAAACTATTACCGGAAACCAACGACCTGAACGAAGAAAGTCTTAAGACTCAATATCGCCTCTAGAGGTGGGAGGTCTAAAATAGAGAGAACTTCTAAAACAAAAAAAAAACGAACCCACTGCAGGTATCACCTGGGCAGGGACGCGAAAACTAAACACAAGAAACAGGTCTGGCACAAATACTAAAGAGGGACTAACCTCCACACGAAACCCCAAATATTCCAAGAACCACAATCCTACCAGAACGAATGGTTAGAACATATTTTTTCTCTGGCATGCAGAATAAGACACACAAAGGATTGACTACACTAAACAGAACAAAAGCCAGCTGAGAAACTACAGGAATCAAGAAAATCAATCTAAGTCAGGTTGCCAAACGAATCAACGAAGAGCGACTATGCTCACACAAGAAATACCAATGGTCAACCTGAGAATTAACAATCAAAGCCTAACCGTACGCATAAAAGATTACGAGGCTTTACACATAATATAATATCAGTATACGCTAGAAAAATGCAAGCTATCCAAAAAGCTAGTTTGGACCTGCTCGGACCGGGATCACCACTGAGCCTGGAGAACGCTGAAGGCAGCAGGGGACGTTTGTGAGGATGGATTGAGGCTTGGAGTAGATGGTTGGAAACTGCAGCGACCGGTGTACCGGGGGGAGAAGTTGGATGACTGATTGGGTGTTCCAGAGTCCGAGATGTGCAAAGGCGGTCCAGAAGGCAGGAGCAGGCAGAAGTAGGCAGAAGTCAAATCTGAATAGACAAAAAAAAAAAAAAAAAAAACAGAATTACAAAAAGTGCGAGAGGAATGGCTCAGAAGGAACAGAGAGCAGCACTAACTGTTTGTTTGTTCACAATCCAGCGTTGAGTGAGCAGAGGAGTCCAGTTATACTGTTGAGAAGAGGAGCTCTAATTGGAAGGGTACGCCTGGTCGTGCTCCTGCTGATTGCTGATAGTGGATTTGGAACACCTGCTGCGGCCGCCTCCAAACCAAGCACACCTAGAAACTAAACAGAGTGAGGGAGAAAGAAAAAGCCCTAACCAGTCCCAGCTGCTGCAGACTTAACAGTTAGGGAACTGAACTTTAGCTTGTAAAAATGAATGTGTATTTCTGGGTGTGTGTCTGCACATGTTGACATGGAGGCAGGCAAAAATAAACATACACTCCGGTGCTCAGGGCCTCCAAGAAATATAGAATTAGGCAATGACTTGAAAATAGCCTATATTAGATTAAGGTAATCTAATTAAGCTAATGGAGAGCCAGTGTTGCTGCACTTTTCCCACAGACTTCACTACACACCCGTCAGTCTCGTTTTAATCACCTATACGTTTGAGTGATTCTGTTAAACGCCTCGTAGAATGGGTAAAGTTCACACAATGGTATATTTTAAGCTGCTAATCACTAAGCAGAAGAGTCTTTAGGGAGGAGGAAGCTGAAATGGTGAAGACAGCAGAGGGAGAGAATATCAAGATGTTCATCTCAGATAAACTGTACAGCAGCAAGGAATTATTTGATGCTGAGGCCACAGGCAAAGACAACAGTTTTATTTCTTATTGTGTACACATCCACATCTAAGAGTGTGTGTGTTGGAAGAATTATACTTAGGTTCATTGTGGTTATCATTGAATGACTGTAAAGGTATCTCTATACATATATAAGCACTTCTTGTTGAGAAGTACATGTACATTTTAACTGTAATCTGTATGTACTCACAATAGAGAACAGGGTTAACGTGTTCCATATGATATTGCATGTGACACTTTCTCTGACACTATTCTCTGTTAAACATATCTTATGCTGACGTATGATGCTGCCCCATGTTACATGACTGTTTAAAAGACGCAGAGGAGATACACTCTTGGGAGAAGGAAGGCTGCAGCAGCAGTGCATGCAGTCTCTGTCTCCCCTTGCTGCAAGTAAAAGATCTGAGCTCATGAGTACTGTCTTTCATTCCTGTGCTGAGCGTGTGTATTTTCAGGTGTAAACCCAACAGTGTGTCATAGTATCAACCACAGTTTAACAGTTGTCACAACAAAACACGCTTATTAACAAACATTTTATTGTATTTATCACTACTGTTTGCGTCACTAAATGCATACAAAGTGTCCATTTCTACAAACCGTTTTATTCAGATTTACGCCTGGAAGTAAGTAAGGGATCTACTTTTCTTCATGACACAGTGTTCTACTTTTGGGTTTTGTGATGAGAATCCTTGAAATAGTTCCCCATAGTATTTAATGTAGCATTTCTTTGAAGCAAATGTAACAGTCTGGTACGTGTACAAAAACAAAGGTGCATATATCTCAGCAAACACAAGAAAGGTCGGTGGGATAATGGTTCCACAAACATGCAGCTATCAAAGATATAGATTCTGATATTGTATGGTTCATTTTAGCAGGAAGTAAAAGTGCAGTTAAAGATAAACTTCAGGCACAAAACAGGGGAGACAAAAGGAGAGTCACAAGGACAAGAGGTGCCACTGGCTGTTTATAATCTGGTCAAACATTAAGCTCCTGTCTTCCATGTCGGTACTTTTCAACAAGGTAGCATCAGTTAGCTGATCTACAACAACTACCCTGGTCACCTGAAGTCAGGTGGCTTGATGGTGACACATTTCAGAATTTACTGAGCTGTTCACTTTTCAACATTTTTTCATTGGAGTGATTAGAAGCACACTATCATTCAAAAGTTTGGGGTCAACCCGACAATTTCATGTTTCATAAAAACTCACACTTTTATTCATGTGCTAACATAACTGCACAAGGGTTTTCTAATCATCAATTAGCCTTTCAACACCATTATCTAACACAATGTAGCATTAGAACACAGGAGTTATGGTTGCTGGAAATGTTCCTCTGTATCCCTATGCAGATATTCCATTAAAAACTAACTGTTTCCAGCTAGAATAATCATTTACCACATTAACAATGTGTAGACTGTATTTCTGATTCATTTAATGTTATCGTCATTGAAAAAAATTGCTTTTCTTTCAAAAATAAGGACTTTTCTAAGTGATCCCAAACTTTTAAACTGAGAGCAGAAGAAAGTGTGTGTGTGTGCGTGCGTGTCCTTGTTTTACATCATGTCAATGGTTACATTATGTCCTTTCACACCAATTCCATTTCCAGGTTACAAGACAAACTTGTACCTGATGAAAAGCGTCATGTTGGTAGGTGTGCATCTTGTATAAATTGGGCATCATGCCTACTGAGAACTGGTTCCACAACTAGTTGGAATGTGTGTTGACAGTGCTGATCTGCAAAGTTGGCATGCAGTAGCAAAGATGGTTCTGTGAATGATCTATTCTTTAGAAGAACAAACGGTCACTAACAGCCTTAACCCTTGAAAGGTCGAGGAAGGGTTTGTTCATTACCAGAGTAAGGTCTGTCTCCTGGTGTGAGTCTGCTTACTGTTCATTCCTACTGGGAGGAAAATGTGTCTTCTGCTAATTTGGAATCTCAGAAACTATAATTACAAATCTCACCATCATCTTGCTTTCTGTTTTTTTTCCTGAGAAACTGTCTGCAGCTTAGAAAAATGTCAAAAGTGACATTTTGAAGTTACCTGTGACGTGTTACCTGCAACTTACCAATACTATGTCACATGTCGGGAGAGATTTCCTTTCCTCCTGCAATGAGAATGTTTCTTACAGTTTAAGTATCTAAGTTGCATGAGGTCAAATGTACAGTGGTATTTAAATTAGAGGTGCTTAATGTAGAGAAATGTCTCCTGTGACTACAATGAAGTATTGTTTCATTAGATTGTCAATAGCCATGTATTAATGTAAAAGCAATATTTTACTACTGTAGTAGCCCTAATTGCATGGCCCTCACAGAATCACAATCTAAAAGTGTTACCAATCCAAACTGATAACCAGAATGTAGTGTCTGATGTGTTACTTATCATATGGAATCTGGACTGTGTTCTCCTTTTAGAAGTTATCCTTATAAGGATTCCTATGTCAAAGATATTGATTGACATTGCTGTTAGGGGCCTCTGTGTCTAGGAGAAAGAGTGATGGGGCCCTCTGTTTGCTATTTTGGACTTTTAGCTGAAACCATTTGTTGTGACCTCATACTTGACCTTCTTGTCTAAAGCATATAAAATGACCACCAGCCTTTTGTTGGGGGGAGATAACAACCATAACCACTATGTTGTACCTTAATATTGTTAGTTTGACTTTATTACTGTAAGTCAAAACCATTCTTAATAAGAAAATTGTAGGCAAACACTATTTAAAACAGCACTTGATTTGAACTGGAATAGAGTATCTGTCTAGCAATATGTATCAAGTGGTCCATTATGGCACCGTTAATGTGCTGCAGGAATGACTTCACTCTCCTCAATGGAACACAGCATCCCAAAGCTAGAAGACACTCTTTCACAAGCTTATTCACTGCATCAGGCATTCTGGCTTTGATGTATCTCACATTCTAATCATGGACACAGTCAGGTATGTCAGAGGAGAAGTTTCTGACTGAGAGATCCACCTGCACAGGTTGGGCCTTGAAATGCCATGGATGTCAGCCAGATTGCACACTGATTGGTTTAATCTTGGAAGATCTTGGAGGAATTTCCTAGAAATGCTGACTTTAGGCTGTCACACACTTCCATCCCACTCAACAGCAGCTACACTGTCAAGTATTGGAGCAACAGTGCTGTCTAAAAAGTGAGACTTGATCACCTTACTGAGATGCCGGAAGCCATCTCCTACTGGTGTTGGTGCTCAAAATCAATGGGCTCAGTGCTGATTACTGCAGAGAGCTGATCCTTGATCTGTGTAAAGGCTGCCACCTCAGGGCTTTCTGCAAGAGAAAAATCAGCAAGACAAAATTAACAAGGACAAGGTGACCAAAGATGGTCAGATGTGCATATATGGATACTTGACCTTTTGGGGTATAGAGGTGCACAGGCCTGAACAAAAGATCCTTGAGGACGAGGTTTCATTCTGTAGAAAAGGGAAATGAAAAGGGGACATTGAAATATGATATAGCATACATTGCATAACAGAAAAAGCGAGTGACATTATTCACATCAGTATACATATTTATGATAGAAAACACATCCCACTGAAGGCCCCTCAGTTGAGCCCACTTCAGCTTTTGATTTTTAAAGTTTTTGAGGGGTTCGTTTTGGCAATGCTTCTTGCCTCTCTTTGAGGATTTGTGCTTGGTGGTATAATGTCACTTAAAATGCAAACAATACTGCACTGGCTATTTGTTTCTAAACTTATGAGTGGTTTTAATCTGATACGTTATCAGTTGCAATTCAGTAATCAGATGCATGAAGTAACTGATTATGAACAAAATGATGTCACTCCTGCCTTTTATTTTTCATTTATAAGACATAAAACTACCATAAATGTGAGATACTATTGTGGAAACATTGCTTGAAGAAACTGATGATAATAAACGTCGAGTACACGTTCCGACTCTTCGGTGAATGTTCTTACTCAGTACTGCGTGAACAGAAATATCCAGATGTCTTTTGTCACACAGTATAGGCATCTGTTAATTATGCCTATTAAGGTCGCATGTGTCATCACGTTATGTGGAATATCGAAGCTGCCGATATTGCATCTCTGTCCGTCTCAAACAGGGAAAACATACCTGTAGCAGCACAGTCACTTAACATTAAAAATGGAGCTGAGTCAACTGCTTTTATTAATGCACTCTTAATAAACACACTAATAAACTCTATGACATACAGAAGCTGACTGCGATACTACATTTAATATCACTTTGATTTAAAAGATAGGCAATAGCGTCAACTTACTGTAGCTCAGCATGCAGTTACCTTTCATCTCTGGACAGTTCATGGTTTCCTTCTTCTTTTTTTTAGTTTTGTTTGGCGACTTCAAAGCCAGTTGAAGGTGGATCACTGCCACTCATCAGAATGCAGCATGGAACATTATAGTCCAGTGTTTATAGCAAAGGAATTGTAGATGTAGCCAAGCTGTGTATCCAAGACAAACCTACCAATAAAAATGCTTGTCTCATTTATCAGTGTAGATCCCACCTGTTGCATACAGTTAACGTAAAGGCAACATAATTTGTGACAGAAAAAAGAGGCCTTGGTTGTATCAAGTCTGTAACCAAAACCATCAACAATCTAATGGATTATTTGCTTGTAATTCCATCCATCCATCCATTATCTATACACCGCTTAGTCCTCACTAGGGTCGCGGGGGGGGGGGCTGGAGTCTATCCCAGCTGACTCGGGCGAAGGCAGGGGACACCCTAGACAGGTCGCCAGTCTGTCGCAGGGCTACATATATAGACAAACAAGCACTCTCACATTCACACCTACGGGCAATTTATAGTAATCAATTAACCTCAGCATGTTTTTGGACTGTGGGAGGAAGCCGGAGTACCCGGAGAAAACCCACGCATGCACAGGGAGAACATGCAAACTCCATGCAGAAAGATCCCGGGAAAGCCGGGACGTGAACCAGGGATCTTCTCGCTGCAAGGCGAAAGTGCTAACCACTACGCCACTGTGCAGCCCTGCTTGTAATTCAGATACTTTTATTGTCAGTCCATATGTTTTAATGATTTTTGATCACAGTGGTAGTATTACATTCTCAAAACTTCAATAACAGACACAACAGTAACTTCATATTACTCAGTTTGCCTGAACAAACTTTGATCCCCTCAACCCCACTTCTTCTATGGCTGTTGCTCTTCAACAGTTCAACACAACCAACTGAAGGAACCAACACTGTATACCATTAAAAAGTAACTTGCTGTGCTACAATTTCAAAAGCCACCTATTTACATCAACCTCCACACAAATCCCTGGCAGTCATTTCTAAACAAAGCAGGCAGTATCTTCTGCATCCCAACACTTTCAGACAGATGGCAGCATCCAGCCACGTCTCCAGGACTCAATGACGGGGTGGTGCCAGCGATGAGCCAAAATCTATTTATAAATGTAATTTGACAGTGACACTCCACAATGCAGGAGAACTGCTGGACATCCAACCTGCCAGGGCCCAGATAAACAAATCCAACCTTGTTAGTGCTTTGAAGAGCCCTCTGTAGACGTGTGGTGCTGTTTGTATGACGCTCTGGCCATTAGCCACACTGAGCAGTTACAATGGAAGATAGCCACTGTTATATAATGGACTCACGGGCTACAAGGGTCACTGGGAGAAGAATAGGTAATGCCATGCAATATGGTGAGGTATCATTTCTCCACTATTGAGTGGACATGCATATAATCATTTTCATTTTTAAGTAGTTGTTAGGCCAATAAATTGAAACATTACATCCAACAAAAATACTGAGTTTAAAATGATCACCAACTTCCATTTCACTGTATCCATATGTACTACAGCAGTGACACTGTCTCCACTGGGTCTGGGTCTGTACTCCAGCATGAGACACTGTGGTTAAAGTGCTGACACTCAGGTTTATGGATTTATGGTCCATTTTTAGGACAATGCAGCAGATGATCGAGAACAAGCTGAAGAGGCAACAAAGTTTTTGTTACATGATTAACAATTGAGGTTTGTTGTTTTGCCAACCTATGCACCTGATATCATTCCAACTGATCATGCATTTGCTTTTTACTTTGAAGCTAAAAAATGTCATAGAAACGAGCAGCAAGTCCAGAGAGACGGATACCTATTATTAAATGGTGTTTATTTAGAAGCAGTATTTGTAGTATTTTAATGCGGTTATACTGCAGAAACTTCTAATGTTACCTGACTGCAAGCTTTTTTGATCTAGAAACAAAAATTTGCAGTCATTATTGTTGGTTAGTATTTTTCACAGAAACAGTATTACCTGGGGATGTCTCTTAATTTTGAATAATTGTAGAGAGATCTGCGATCTTGATGACATCCAAATCTGTTATGATTGTAATTTGAGAATGATTGTACCACTAAAATGCCTTCCACAGAGGTCCGGTGATAATATTAGTCCCATGTACACTACTGTTCAAAAGTTTGGGGAAATGTAGAAATGTCTTTTTTTTTTTTTTTTTTTTTTAAAAGAAGCATTTTTTCAATGAAGGTAACATTAAATAAATCAGAAATACAGTCTAGACATCATTTATGTGGTAACTATTCTAGCTGGAAACAGCTGATTTTTAATGGAATATCTACATAGGGGTACAGAGGAACATTTCCAGCAACCATCACTCCTGTGTTCTAATGCTACATTGTGTTAGCTAATGGTGCTGAAAGGCTGACTGATTAGAAAACCCTTGTGTAATTATGTTAACACATGAATTTGCCTGGGTGACCCCAAACGTTTGAATAGTGGTGTAAATTGACAAAACTGTGATTTGGGGCCCATTTTTTATTTTCTTTGCAATGCTTTGGGTTTCTGCTCCTTTCTTCTGCATCTTGAAAATCATGGTGGCTGCATTGGCACCTATGATGAAAAGTTTGGAATATTTTGGGTGCAAATGGGTTTATATTGCTACACATCACAGATTTATTTACAGAAAGCTTAAATCTTGAAGAACAAAATCTAGATTTGATGAACAACATCCATGGCAATATGCGGTAAGGCACATTTTGTTATCTTTGAGCAGACTTAACAGCCCACAAATTATAAGTAAATTCAAATAAAACAGACATCAACTTCCACATGCAAACATAAATACAATAATAGTAAAAATAAATTTTATTTGTAAGCACCTTTCTTGACACTCAGGGTCATTTTACAGAAACAAATACAGCAGAACAGATAAAAACCATACAAAAAGATAAAAACAAAAACAAAAAAAAAACAGACTAAAAGAAAAAACAAAAACCAAACATAAAGAGGCAGAGCAAAAAAATAGTCCTGAACAGATGAGTTTTGAGTCTGGATTTGAAGAGAGGCAGAGAATCAAGATTTCAATAGTCTGATGGGTGAGCTCCAGAGTTTGGGAGCAGAGTGGCTGAAAGCCCTGCTCCCCATGGTGCTGAGACGGGTGGAGGGCACTGTGAGGTGGATGGAGGAAGAGGATCTGAGAGAGCGGGTGAGGAGGCGATATGAAGGGCCAGGGCCAAAACATCAGATGTTTTCCTTGTTAATTACATGGTCCCTGATCAAATTAAAAAAAAAAAAAAAAAAAAGGTTTATTTTTGCTAAAGGAGGCAATAATAACCTGTGGTGCTGAGGGTGCACCTACTTTATCCACAGAAGAATTTTAACATCTGTTCATATTTTTGTTCAATAAATGATTGAAATAGCTAATTATCCCTATGCTGGACCTTTTTCTATTGCCACTGTTTCAAGGAGGATCAAGTTTTTACTTGCTGTGTAAAGTTATACTTTAGCTAAACACTGTTTATCTGGTTTGGCTGTCCACATATTCAAATATAAGCTAAAAGTCAGACTTTTGACCATACAGTGATTGCTTCATATTAAATCAGAATGCAGAGCCTCAACACAGCCTCAGTAGAAATGTGTTGCTCTTTTAACACTTAGAAACTCTACTGTATAAACCTGGCCTGGATCCATCCTCACCAGAAACCTTCTGAGTTTGTGAAGTCTTTGCATAATTCTTCAATCAGGTTGCATGTATTCCTTTTGTTCCAAATTAACAGACGTGGAACTGTAGCCAAAATAGAGTGCCGGCTACAAAGAGAGAAACCTCATTAACAGAAAATCCAAGGAAGGATACGTCACAGTAGCACACACTCTGATTGACAGCTGATCTCTGACTGCCAGGACAAGCACAGAAACACCACAGCAATGAGTGATTCACACCACAGATGGTGACAACAGAGGAAAAAGCAGCTCATGTACAGTATTACCATGGTAAGAACACACACAGACGCAGCCATTTACGCATCTGAGCTTATAAAAGCATCTGAAAATGGAGTGAGACTTTTTTTTAAAATCAATGCAGGAAACAGTTCTTTCTAGAACACATCATTTCCAATGTGACACATTACATTTATACTGAAACAACTTGAAACAGCAAACAAGCAAAAATAAAATCAGACTTTGTAATAAAAAGGTGCATTAGTCCTCATAAATCATGGAGGGAGGTACTAATTATCTGTGCTCAGGCCTGTCCACCCTCACCCTGATGGGAGGTTGTGGAGGGCAGCAGCAGATGCAGCTCCTCCACCTCTTCCAGGCTCATGTTTCAGCACGGTGTTTACCCTTGCACTTTCTGCCATGACAAACGAGAACAAATGGCAGGCCAAGAGTGCATTAGTAGGGTTATTGGGTTATGTGTCGCTAAAATATAAGCCTGACAAAATGCTTTTTTTTCTTGGAGAATTTCAGAGCTGTCATCCTCCAAAGCAGAAAACAAAGCTCCTGCTATGAAACAATCCTTCTTAGTGCTTCAGGCAAATGTCTGCTGATACACATTTGGGACCTGTGGCATGGTGCTCATTTTAATTAGGAAGATCTAACAGTGTGGCTCCCTAAACCTTTTCACTGTGGGACCTGAGAAACACAAATCTCGGTAATTCTATAGCTCTAATTCTAGTTTGAATTAATAATGATGCTTGTCTAAATATGGAAAACTGAACTTGAGGCTTTAACTGCTAAAACATATGCAGATTACCTGCCTACTTTTTGGGGTGGAACTGGGACACAACCGTAGTGTCACCATGGGACCTAATGTCATAAAAATGTATTAGGGCTCTGGTGGGTCAATTCATCATTTGCAGTGACCTACAACTCAGATTAACTATATATTGTTGGAATTCCTTTGTTCTAGTGAGTAGTACTTCAATCAACTTAAACAGCTAAGTTTCCACCAAAGAAACAACTCTGTACAGAAAGCTAGTGATGTCCTCAAAATGTACTAATATAGTGATGACTCACCTTTAAGCTCAGTCATGCTTCATCCATCTCCTGCGGTGATTATTTCTCTTTAGCTACTAGGGGGCACCATTATGTTCATGAAGCAGTTCCTCTGTTTGTGTTTGGTGAGGAACAGTTAGTATATGATGGTTTTCTCAAAGATTGCCGTGGATGGAAATGATGACAATGAGAGTAGTAAGACTGAACAAAACATTAAGTTCCCAGCCGTACAAGACATTAAAGACACTGAAATACCGAGAGATGAGTGGAATCCCCACATTGCATTTAGTCATTTAATACATCATCCATCCATTATCTATGCACTGCTTCATCCTCACTGGGGGGCTGGAGTCTGTCCCAGCTGAAGACACCCTGGACAGGTCACCAGTCTATCAAAGGGCTACATATACAGACAATCACACTCGCATTCACACCTATGGACAATTTAGAATCACCAGTTAACCTCAGCATGTTTTGGACTGTGACAGCAAGCCAGAGTACCCAGAAAAAACCCACGCATGCACAGGGAGAACATGCAGACTCCATGCAGAAAGATCCCAAACCACTGTGCAGCCTTCATGTAATATATTCACAAGTATTGATTACAACATCAATCCATCCATCCATTATCTATACACTGCTTAATCCTCATTAGGGTTGCAGGAGGGCTAGAGTCTATCCCAGCTGATTTAGGGTGAAGGCAGGAGACATCCTGGAGAGGTCGAAAGTCTATCGCAGGGCTACATATACAGACAAACAATCACACTCACATTCACACCTATGGACAATTTAGAGTTACCAGTTAACCTCAGCATGCTTTTAGACTGTGAGAGGAAACCGGAGTACCTGGAGAAAACCTACACATGCACAGGGAGAACATGCAAACTCCAAGCGGAAACATCCCACGCCACTGTGTGACCTTCATATATTTACAAGGATTGATTACAACAGCTTACAGTAAATGTAGGATAATGTTATTTTTTTATACTGACAAATCAAAGAAAAGATGGTTTTACTTTAGCTGACATGTTTCAACTGCAACTGCAGTCTTCTTCAGAGCGTCATCCGACGTGTGCTGACCACTGTTCCCTCTAAGCTGCGCGCGTGCGCAATTGCGCACTGCTGACACGGTCTCCGCGCACAGAAAATCTGCGCTGCGCACAAAAAAAAAATCCAACCTAAATTGTAAATAAAATAAACACGTAACAATTCATTCTGTGCTATTTTTCAGTGTGAGTCAGTGAGTGACCGGTGACTGGCTGCTGCAGCCAATGATGCGATTCACATACGTATTTACCATAGACTGTATATAATGGTATTTACGCAGCTAATCAACGTCAGACGTCCTTATGTGCAGCCATCGTTGTTCTCATAGATATGAATGAGTAGATAGGACACGCCCCTTTGAGCTGCGTGCTATGGCGAGGCTAAGCTAGTGGGGGCAAAGTTTCAGTGCATTCCGTTGATGTAGATGGCGTGAAAATGGAAACAAGTATGCCGGCTCACTGTGCTGCATACAATTACACACTGCATCGTACGATTGAGACAAGGAAACTTGGAATGACTTTTCATAGGTAAGAATAGTTTTTGAAGAACAACCAGAGTAGCATGGTATGTCTGTTAGAAAACATCATAGTATAGCCTTTGGTATGAAAAAACACCATCATATACATCGTATATTGTATAAATAACAAGTCAAAGGAAAGAGACATCCACTGTAGAATTGTAGTAATTGTGGGCTGACTGATTTACTGATTATCAGTATTTTATTTTTTACTGATTTAAGGTAATAAATACATTTAAAAATGGCGCTACTTTGGCTCTGAACCTTTATCTACCTGTGGTCGCTCTGTCTTCTGGAGTGATTTGATTGGTTATACGTCACGAATAAAACTCCTTTAACTTAACATCTGTAAACAAAACAAAAACGTATTAACAAGTTTTCTGTTAGAGTTTGTGTTCTTCTAAGTTTAACTCCAAGATTTTAAATACTTTCATTTACTGCAAATGAATATCTACTCCAAATGTCTCACTAATAATCATCATCAGTCTTAAAAACCCACAAAACACCCCTCTATACTCGACCACACTTAGTACAGTCCGGTTCCCCCTTCTATCAATCTGCTTGGAATCGTCCACTTCCTGTTTGTCAAAGTGGCCTTCTACCTGGACAGGTTTTGTTGGAGCTCATGCAACAAACATTTTGGGTAACTGCACTTTAATATGGATGGATGACACTGAATTAGAGTCTGTTTTCATGAGACTGAGTTAAGATGTGTAGCTGTCATTAAATAGTAAATTATTTCTCAGAATTCACAGAGAAAAGTCTGAAATGTTTGCTAGGTTAGCATCCCACATGTTCTTTGGCTCAGCTAAAGCTAACTCTCTCCAACTTCTGGATCTCTTGAGTTGCTTGTTGTTAAAATATCTTGCTATAGATGCTGAAACTCAGAAAGTCTGAGATGTTTTTTCAAAATAAGCTCATTCTCAAGTCTTATCTGAACTGTCCCCTTTTGTTTGAACTTTCCCTAAACTTAGGAGTTAATGACAGAGCAGCACATCCAGACTCAGTCTCATTTATGTAGAGATTAAACTTCAGTGTCATCCATTGATGTTAAAGTGCAGTTTTTCAAATGTTTGTTGCACATGCTCCCGACCAAACCAGTCCAGGTGGAAGACGATGTGAAGAGAAAGCTCCAGAGGATGAATATCACACATTTACGTTGGAAATAAATGTCCTTTAATTAGACATTGTCATGCAAAAGTTGGATTTCCCTTTAATGATGTTCAAATCTTTGTTGGGTGTTTTGTTGATGTTTGTTTCTAAATGTTTTCTGACACTCGTCCCCAAAGATTAAAACCTTCTACGGCTCACAATCTGCAACAATCCACACATTATCAACCATCTTTCTGACTAAACTAAGATAAAAATTGAAAAACTTCCTGATTCCTGCATCATGAATGTAAATCTTTTTGGTTTTTATGACAGTAAACTGAATATATTTGAGTTTGACATTTTATAAACCAAAACAAGAAATGAATTACTGGAGAAAACAATCAACAGATTAATGGACAAAGAAAATGTGTTTTCCAACATATATGGCTGAATTACTCCAACATTACAAGATACATACAATTTGAATTCAATTTTATTTATATAACACCAATTACAGGTCAAATTGTCTCAAGACACTTTATTTTTATATTTTTTGTCATAGTTAAAATATGACAAAGTAAGAAATTTTAACCTCTTGACTAATCCAATTTATTATATGGTTTTTAAGAGACTAATCGACAACTAAAATAACTTCAGATGTTCAACTTCAAGTTGAACATCTGGATGGAGGTTGATAAAGTTGATAAAAGTTGACCTTCTTTCATTTCTCTGGAGCGACTCCATGGATTTTATGGATGGTGGTTAAAGACCTGCTCTTCTAGTCGTCTTCCTTCTAGTCGCTGTAAAAAGTCAGTCCATCCTGACCGACTTCAACACCTCTTCATGACAACTTGTTCTGCCTCGGACCTGGTGGAAACTTCAGAAACTCGGGAAAACCCATGGAGGCTCGAAGAACTTGTGGAGACTCGAAGAACTTGTCGGGCGGGGGAAGGTGTGGTGGGTGGTGGGGGGAGGTGGGAGAGTAGAGGGGGAGGCCGCCACCCACCTCCCCGCCTACTCTCCGCCCTGACTCCACCCAGACTCCGCCTTGGCTCCACCCATGTGGTCACGTTATTAACTACGATGCCAAAGGGACGACGAAATTATTTCTTTTCATCTGATCTGTAGCTCAGTGACTTAAGGGTTTACCTGTAGAGCTGCAGGTGTTACACCCCTGTACAGCATGCTGTAAAGGGGGGAAATGAATGAAAGAAGAAACACGCTGTTGTTGCTAGCTGTCATCCAAAAGTATAATGAGAAGCCGCAGGCATCAAGCTCCCCCTACAGACCAAAACAGGAAGTGCACGACAGCGAAACTTAGACACAACTAATCAATCACAGAGTTGGATTCACTTCTCTTCTACACACCAGAACAAATAAACAATACAATATTTAACATGTTTTAAATACGATTTTAAAGTATCTTTTAAATGAACTTAAACTTTCTCCTAACACATAATTCTTATCTTAAGATTGTTTCTATTTTTAAATGTATTTTTAATCCTTTGTACTATTAATCACTGTTTTTAAACATGTTTTTAATCCTTTTAACTAGGTCATTCATTATCTATCCATTAAACAGGTCGCTGGTTCAAGACCAGACCCTCCTTAAATTTTATCAAAATCCTGACAAAGACAAACAAAGAAAAATATTAGTGGTGGGTCTTGAACCTGTAACCTTCCACTTGGTAGTCCCTCTTCTTATCCCCTGAGCTACTTGCTCAGATACCAATGCTTCTTTTTTTTAACGCATTTATCATCTATTTTTTTTTTTGCCATTTTCGAGTTTTTTTTCAACTTGAGTCTCGACTCGACCGTTTTTCTCAGGAGGTTGGACTTCAGCCTTTGTGCTGGAGGGTGGAACCCTCAGTTCCAAGACTTTCAAAGCCTCCAGACCTCCCAAGTCCTCAGGACCTGAGCTTTCACACAGTCTGAGGGCTGAAATTTTCTAAGTCCCACAGTAGTTCTCTGTTAGATTGAATTTCCAGACAGTCCAAGGACTGATATCTTCTAAGTTCCTGAGTACTTCTCTGTTAGTTTGAACTTTCAGACAGTCTGAGGACTGAAATCTTAAAAGTTCTTGAGTAGTTCTCTGTTAGTTTGAACCTTCAGACAGTCTGAGGACTGAAATCTTAAAAGTTCTTGAGTAGTTCTCTGTTAGTTTGAACCTTCAGACAGTCTGAGGACTGAAATTTTAAAAGTTTCTCAGTACTTCTCTGTTAGTTTAAACCTTCAGACACTCTGAGGACTGAAATCTTAAAAGTTCTTGAGTACTTCTCTGTTAGTTTGAACCTTCAGACAGTCTGAGGACTGAAATTTTAAAAGTTTCTCAGTACTTCTCTGTTAGTTTGAACTTTCTGGTTAACAGAAGCCTTAAAACTTGTGACCATGAGTCTTGATTTCACATTTAGACCATCCATCTGAGTTCTTCTCAGACCTTCAGCTGTGGGTTTTTTAGAAATCCTCAACAAACTTTGATTCTCTTCACTGAACAGTAAAGTTTGTGGAGATCAGAAGGTAACATTAGTTGGATAAATGCCTTCAACTACTAGTAGACTTTATCTGGAAAGCAGTTTTCTGAAATGAGTTCTTAGTAAATCTATCCACAATCAAACCAAGAACATAGAAAGAGGAAATGTTTGAAGAAACAACTTGATGTTGTCATTTCAGACTGGAAAACGCTCTAAGACCTTCATCTGTTTTTGCTCTTTTTGATCGTTTTATTGTCTCTTCTGTTTAATTTGATATTCTAAAGTCTAACTGGTGTCTTTTGAAATGTTTCGTCTTTAGTTTGATTCTTCTTAAACGTTTAGTTTTGCTCTTTTCTCACCTGTTATTCTTTTCTAATGTCTGATTTGATTTCCAAATGTTTTGTCTTTTTAATGTTTAATTGTTTTTTCAAATGTTTCATCGGCTTGTTTGAGTTTCTTTTTCTTTCCCAATATTTAATGTTTCAATTAAATCTTTAAGGTTTTTCTTTTTAAATGTTTTACCACCTTTTAATGTTTAATTTTCTTTTTAAATGCTTCATTGTATTTTCTGTGTAATTCCTATTTGAAGTTTTATTGTCTTAAAGATGTAATTTTCTAAGTAAACATTTGATTTTTTAATTAGGTGTTTTTGTCCTTTTCCAGCTTTTTATTGGATAGGCGTAGTGAGAGACAGACAGGAAACAAGGGAAAAGACATGCAGCAAAGTGCCGCACGCGGGAATCGAACCTGGGCCGCTGCGTCGGGGACCAGCCCCTGTACATGGGTCACCCGCTTAACCCGTTGAGCTATATGTGCACCTGTGTTTTGTCTTTTTAAAGGTTTAATCATCCAATTAAATGTTTTGCATTTTTTAAACTGTTTGACATTCTTCTTGTTGAATTGTATTTTTTAAATGTTTAATTCTGTAAAATATTTTATCTGTAATTTTGAATATTTGTATTTTAAAAATTTTGTTTAATTTCATAATGACATGTATTGTATCATGTTGAATCATCTCATTCAATATTTTTGTCTGTTTAATAGAGTTAAATATTAAATACAATTACATTAAACAGACAAAAATATTGAATGAGATGATTCAACATGATACAATACATGTCATTATGAAATTAAACAAAATTTTTAAAATACAAATATTCAAAATTACAGATAAAATATTTTACAGAATTAAACATTTAAAAAATACAATTCAACAAGAAGAATGTCAAACAGTTTAAAAAATGCAAAACATTTAATTGGATGATTAAACCTTTAAAAAGACAAAACATTTCATTAAAAAATTAAATGTTTAATTAGAAATTTACATATTAAATTTCTTAAATCTTTTTAATAATAAATCTTTTTAAAGTTTTATTGTATTAATTTTTTCCTTTGATTTAATTGCTTTTTGTTATGTAGTTTATGTCTTTAATCTTCTTTTTCTGTCAAGATTTTAACCCCAACCTTAAAAATGAAATAAACCCTTAAATCATAATGAAAATACTTCTGTTGTCACAATCATGAGTTAGTCAATTATTCAGTTTATCAATTCAGCTTTATTTGTTTAGCACCTTTTATACAGATGACAAAACTAAACAAGCAAAGAGAAAAAACTATGCTAAAACTATGATTAAAACTCAAAAACATTAAAAAAAAAAAAAAGATTTAACATGGTAATAAAATATGTTGTGTCCAGGGGATGGAGGGAGTTTATTGAAGTCTTCTTGGGCTCACATGGGAAATCATTTAATATATAAACTTGATATTCAGTCTCAGGAAACTGCAGAGCGACAGAAGAACCAACAATATCTCCTGTTTTCTCCTTTAATGAGTCGACTCTTCTTGTGCTTTTAGACCAAAGAACTACAGACTCTTCACAACCTGCTCAAACTCTTGGTACAGATCCTCACCACACGGGTCAAGAAGGTTTCCATCTCATTTCTACTCTGAAGCTCACCTTCTCCTGCTCAAACTGCTGACAAATGTTTCTGCTGCTCTAAAGTCTGCTCTCCAGAACTTCCTAAAAACTCTCAAAGTCTCTTCTGCTGCAGGTTGCTTTGTAAAACTGTTCCAGAAAACCTCACTAAACCACATGGAGGGGCCTCAAGATAGTCGTCCAAATGAAACCATACAAAAACCAAACTAGTACAACCCAAATGCTAAACTCTCCTGCAGCCTACCAGAGAACCTCTGAGAACAGAGAATCAGGACAGGAGCTCTTACTTTCTGGACAACCAACGTTGGTTCACAAACAAGAATACAGAATGTGTCTGACCAAAAACCTCTAAAGACTCACTACAGCCAAGATAAAGACACAACTCAGCTGCAACAAATCCACTAATCACTGCACACAGTAGCACCATGTGCTAACTGTGGCTAAAGAACCACCTTTACCAAGACAACTATCCAGTACAAAGCCCTAAAACACACCAAGAAACACATTAAAGACGATTTTACTGCTGGAAGCTGCAAGCCAACGCCTAAAGAACAGACTAAAGCAATGGAGCCAAACCCGGTTCAGTGGTGAAGACAAGCAGAGGAAATGTTTGTCTGCAGCTAAATAAAGCAGGAAGACACTGAGCTGCTCAGGTGTTCCTGATAACACCAAGCAGCCACCTGGACAGCCAATAGGAACACAGCTTACTGGAAGTCCAGAGGGCGGGGTTAGTGAAGCAAATTTAATTTAAAGTTGAAGCAGAAAGTTAACAAAGAAAGTTGAAAACCACCTTCTGATACCTGAAATCTCTGAGTTTTCACACAAAGAACACCTGAACATGTCAAATTGGCTTCATAGTAAAACCATCATTGTAAAAATGTCATAGTATGGTGTGTTGCTCAAAAACAACCAGTAGGTCACAGTTTATCATCCCCCAGTCATCTCCTGAAGTCCATATGGTGAGAGACATCAGTATCTGGTTGTTAATTTACCAGAGGATGCTTATAATCATGCTGATGTGGTCTGTACTCTACAGTATTTTAGTGACTCAATGAATGCCTAAGTTGTTTTTTTTAAAATGCTTTTTAGTTTTTAATAAACATTTAAGAGCCTATATGTAATCAATAAATGGCCTTTGCCTATCTTAAGAAAAACTCACTCAGAACTGTGATATGTTAACAGTACTAAATAAATCAATAAATACATGCATACACACAAAAATAAGTTAATACATTAACTGTGTTAAGATAAGATTTAGATTTTAAAAAAAGTTGTTTATGTTTTTGCAGAATCCAGTATTGCTCACTGGTTGGTTATTACATTTTGTTAGTTTGATTTCACTGTTTAAAATGATGCCACCTCTTTTCAGACAGAACCTGTGATAATAAAACAATACAAAATTTTTAGTTCCGTGTTAATAAAGCACTTAAAGCTTTAAGTATGGCTAAATGCTTTTTTCAAAATTAAATATATCACTCCTTAGGTGGTAGTGGCCCCAAGTTCAGTAAAGTTGGAAAGATATTCACAGATTTGGACTTCCAGCATCAATAACTCATTAGATATAGGTTGTCAAAACATAAACGGTGCCTCTTTCCCATTGTTGCAAGGCAGACAATGTGCTACAAGCCCAGTTTTATCAAAAGTAGCTGTCTTTCAAGCTACAGGAATAACATTGGTGTCTATGGAGTGAACAGGGTCCGTCTGCAATTTGCAAAACTGCTGCAACAGTAAAGAGAGACAAATATTCAATAACTTCACTCTTATACATTGTAGTGTCACTAAAATCACTGTAGCCTTCAACTGGCTCCTGTTGACAAAGTGTTTTAACAGAAATGTAAATGCTGTAATTTGATTCTTTTAATGAACCATGTTATTTGAATGGATGTGATGCTGGTGTGACCACAGTGCACATGTCTGATGTTGCTCACAGTGGTCCAAGGGATGTTCAGGGAGTTTGTGTGTTTGCTCACACTCATGAAAAATTACAGGGAACATTGGTGCTGACGTGTCCTTTTTTATCAGGTGACCGGTCTGACAGATCTGGCAGAATCTGTCAGCTGCTTCATGAACTGGGACGAGGGGGCCTACATCCTCTCGCATACCTGGGATTCCATCATCCAGAGACCACCGGACGGCGGGGGGCGTGGCCGGTCTGACAGATTCTGACAGATCTGTCAGACCGGTCACCTGATAAAAACCCGTCAGGACACGTCAGATGACACGCTGAAGAAGACTGCAGTTGCAGTTGAAACATGTCAACAAGGTAAAACCATCTTTTCTTTGATTTGTCATATCCTATGATAATAAACGACAAAATGAACATCATCCAACTATAGTAAATGTAGACAGGTATTAGCATTTGGTAAAATGATTCAAACACATGCTTGTATGACTACTCATGAGGGGATGGTCATTTGTTCCATAGCTACTTACCCTAACCTTAACATACTACAGATACTGTACAAATCAAACATAGCAGAATCATCCAATATCAACCAATTTGTCTGTGAATAAGTAAGTATTTTTTCTGTTTATTTTTGCATTTACTGCACATTATTTGTATTGACAAAAATGTCCTTGTGAATTAATCTGTGAATTTTGTTGTGCATTTTGTGATCCTGAAGCTATATTACAGCGATGTCACCTACTGGTGACATCTGGGGAATTCCAGATGTATCTCTCCCCAGTCGCACATTCCAGTTCCTCCTGGGCAATTCCAATATGTTCCCAGGCAAGATGAGATATGTAATCCCTCCAATGAGGTCTAGGTCTAACTGTTTTTTTGGCTGCTTGTATCTGTGGTTTCATTCTTTCAGTTACCACCCAAAACTCATGACCATAAGTGAAGGCTGGCATGTACATTGATGAGTCTCTTGAGAGTTTTGCCTTCTGCCTTCGCTCCCTCCTCACCTTGACAGTCCAGTACATCACCAAATTACTGCTGACCCTGGACCAATCTATCTGTCAGCCTCACACTATTTCACTGTCACATGTGAACAAGATCATTAGATCACTAAACTTATTCAATGGGGCAGCAACTCAGACTCAGCCCCAACACATAGGGAGCAATTCATAACTCCACTTTCATTAAAAAGCTTTTACTTCTGCTTGAGATGATTTTGACTTTTAGATAAAGAGTTAATGTGTCTAATGGTAAGTTGTATCATTTTTCCTTTGCAGATGGCCAAAGTTTTGTTGTTTTCTTCTCATTCAAGTTTTTTCATGGTTGGCAAACAACTGGTTTTGTTTATAGTTTCATCTACACTTTTCAGTACAACCATGCACAACATAGCCTTCACCACTGCCCAGTTTATTTGCTCCCAAACATTGAGAATGAAAATAAGCCTATTTCACATTTTCTTTTGTATAAATATATATTAGTGATGGGAGGTGATTAAAAAATTTAGTCAAATTAATTTAAAGCTTTATAATTAATTAATTGCAATTAATTATACTTTTGTCAAATAGCAATATTTGACATAATAAGCAAAGTTTTTCAATTCAAATAAATTTGGGTTGACGACTGAATTGATGAAAGGACATATATGTGAACTTAAACAACAAAAAATATTTGTTTCATTTATATTTATCTGGCAAACAGACTTTAGGTTCATTACCGCCCCCTACTGGACTGGAGTGTGCATCCGTGTTGCTGGTGTGTCAGAAATGAGGGAACTGAGAAAGGTGTGTCTAAATTCACAATTTTTTTTAACTTGTTAAATTTTTTTTAACTTGTTAACTTGTTAAGTAATTGAAAGTAACGGGTCAGCCTCAAAATGTGTGTGTGTGTGTGTGTGTGTATATATATATATATATATATATATATATATACATATATATATGTGAGCAATGCAAACACATTCCCTTCTCCAAATGTTTTATTTGCAATGGCAGAAAATTTCTGAACATGTATAATATTTTGTTTTGGTCTTTTATTATTGACCGTTGCATACCTAACACTATTGTGCTTGCTAATTCAATTCCAGTCCAGCTATGACCACTACCTTTGCTCTGTCATTGATGACACCAAACCAATAAGAACTGAACATGAGGAAAGGTTCGATATGTGGTTGGGAATTGCCTGTTCTGGGAGTTAAATGAGAACTGGGGACTTATATCTGCTCCAATTTCAAGGCTGCCACTTTTATTTAGCCCCCCTGTGCTGTTATCTTGATTTCTGCATTTTGTTTTAATGAAAGTCTGGATGTTACAACTTAGTGCACAGCATCAATCACCTCAATTAGGCAGGAGGGAGATTCAGTCATAGTCTGTGCATCCTTTATTCCTGTGTGTGTGTGTGTGTGTGTGTGTGTGTGTGTGTGTGTGTGTGTGTGTGTGTGTGTCTGTGTGTGTGTGTGTGTGTAAGCTGCAAAGAGATATTTTTAAAATAAAGTGAACTTAAAAATGCTCTGTCCTATATTCACTTCTTTTGCATTATATTTGCTGCTTAATCGTTTGTACACTTCTACAAGTTGAAGCTGCTAAATTTGTCTGTCTGGATGCTGTCAGTGAAATTTCTGTCATAATTTTTCTTTCAGCTCTCCACACATCTCTCCTTTTTTGTTCCTTTTCTCTTGCTACAGTTAACCAAGGCAATTTGAGCAGATAGGAGGGACAAGCACAATGTGAGACTGTCAGACTTGTCTACCATCTGCAAAGAGCCTTGTCACAATCTCTTCTCTCAGCCATATATCTGCTGCTCCTGCAAATGACTGCATCCTGTCCTGTGTGCTGTTCAGCAACTGGTATCCACCAGCAAGGTCTCATGAAGGTCTTGTGAAGAAGAGCACATCAGTTCTACAGACACAAGTTTGACTGATCACAAGTAATGCACCAGATGTTCTTTAGGAATATCAGATGAGACATGCAGCCTTTCTTTGTTTCAGTTGTGTTTAGCTTTTGCTCAGCTTGGACTGGCGTCGTGCTGCATCAAGTTAAAAGAGTCCAAATTTAACAGCGCTAGCACTGGTTTCACAATCTATTTGAAAATCAGAATCTCCAGAAATCTCGACAGAGTTTTAAACGACTTATGATAAAAATGCAGTCAGTGCCACCTGTTGTGACCATAAAAACTTCAAAATGGGTCTAAACATTTGTAACATTGGGAGTGCACAGGTGGCGTTTTAAAAAAAATGATTGCAATGCCTTCACCTCGACCACTAACCCTGGGTGAAGCTAATAAATAGAAAAACAGTCATATATGTAGGAGTGTACAGCGCACTGCATGTTAGCAGCTAGCATGTGTCAGCATGATGTGTTTAGTTGAATTACATCTGCAAAAAAAAGGCCAATGATTCCAGGATAGATTAAAATTTGCTCATGTGTCCAAAACATTACATTCTGCAGACCAGCTCAAACCAGATATGTCTAGCATAAAATGAAAAAAAACACCATATGAAAATGTTCATGAGGTAAAAAGCTTGATTTTCACCATATAAGGTCTTTAAAGCGATCACATAATGGCATCAAGGCTGTGACTGGTATGTAGTGACCCTTCACTGTAAAGTAGTTATCTGTAGGCCTTGGAGTTCATCCAGTAGCTGGTGAGCACAACTGCCAGTGTAGCTGATAATGTCTGAGTAGGGATGAAAAAGATTGTTGGGTAATCATTTAATTGCTGTCAATAATTTAACCAGTTAAAAGTATATAATCCAATAAGACAGAAGACAAAGGACATAAGGGCAAATAATGTTGCCATGCAAGACCATCATAGGGGTTTAGCTAGTAATGGGCCACCATGACAAAAGTATAGGGTTATAGTTTTAATATGAACAATGAAATAACTATGTACCAAGGATTTCTCACAGTGACCAACAACTTCACAGATTTTGTCATCAGACTCTGCACTTCCACTCGGCCCTCAATATTTCGGTCTCTTGAACTCATTTGGTTTTAATGACCCACAACTTTGATGTTTTGTTCAGTCTCACCGCTCTCATTTCCATCTGCAGCAAACCTTAATGAAGCTACTGCTGTGTTACTGGAGTCATCACTGTTATTAGTTCAACATCTATAGACAAAAACTTGTACATTTTGAGGGCATTACTTGCTTACCACACAGAGTTGTTCCTTTGGGAGAGACTTAGCTGTGTAAATTGATTGAAGTACTACTCACTAGAACAAAGGAATTCCAACAATGCATAATTAATCTGAGTTGTAGGTCACTGCAAATGATGAATTGACCCACCAGAGCCCTAATACATTTTTATGACATTAGGTCCCATGGTGACACTACAGTTGTGTCCCAGTTCCACCCCAAAAAGTAGGCAGGTAATCTGCATATGTTTTAGCAGTTAAAGCCTCAAGTTCAGTTTTCCATATTTAGATAAGCATCATTATTAATTCAGACTAGAATTAGAGCTATAGAATTACCGAGATTTGTGTTTCTCAGGTCCCACAGTGAAAAGGTTTAGGGAGCCACACTGTTAGATCTTCCTAATTAAAATGAGCACCATGCCACAGGTCCCAAATGTGTATCAGCAGACATTTGCCTGAAGCACTAAGAAGGATTGTTCCATAGCAGGAGCTTTGTTTTCTGCTTTGGAGGATGACAGCTCTGAAATTCTCCAAGAAAAAAAAGCATTTTGTCAGGCTTATATTTTAGCGACACATAACCCAATAACCCTACTAATGCACTCTTGGCCTGCCATTTGTTCTCGTTTGTCATGGCAGAAAGTGCAAGGGTAAACACCGTGCTGAAACATGAGCCTGGAAGAGGTGGAGGAGCTGCATCTGCTGCTGCCCTCCACAACCTCCCATCAGGGTGAGGGTGGACAGGCCTGAGCACAGATAATTAGTACCTCCCTCCATGATTTGTGAGGACTAATGCACCTTTTTAATTACAAAGTCTGATTTTATTTTTGCTTGTTTGCTGTTTCAAGTTGTTTCAGTATAAATGTAATGTGTCACATTGGAAATGATGTGTTCTAGAAAGAACTGTTTCCTGCATTGATTTAAAAAAAAAAAAGTCTCACTCCATTTTCAGATGCTTTTATAAGCTCAGATGCGTAAATGGCTGCGTCTGTGTGTGTTCTTACCATGGTAATACTGTACATGAGCTGCTTTTTCCTCTGTTGTCACCATCTGTGGTGTGAATCACTCATTGCTGTGGTGTTTCTGCGCTTTTCCTGGCAGTCAGAGATCAGCTGTCAATCAGAGTGTGTGCTACTGTGACGTATCCTTCCTTGGATTTTCTGTTAATGAGGTTTCTCTCTTTGTAGCCAGCACTCTATTTTGGCTACAATTTCATGTCTGTTAATTGAAGACTTAACAAACTCAGAATGTTTCTGCTGAGGATGGATCCAGGCCAGGTTTATACAGTAGAGTTTCTTATTGATGCTGTGTCGAGGGTCTGCACTCTGATTTAATATGAAACAATTTCTGTTTGGTTTTAAGTCTGACTTTTACCTTAAATTTGAATATAAGGACATCCAAACCAGATAAACAGTGTTTAGCTAAAACATAACACAACAAGTAACCACTTGATCCTCTGTGAAACAGTGCCTGCAAACAAATGCAGTATACTTGAACAACACCAGAAGGAAAATGAGCTTTTTCAAAAATATCAACAGATGCCATATTCTTTAAGGGGAAAAGTAAATACACCAGTATCAGAAGTTAGTGTTTCATTCTCCAGCAGAAATAACGTCAGGTACGTGTTTGAATCCTCTTTCATGTAAAATTCCTCAATTTGAAAAAAAATTATGGTTTTCTGTCACAAACTGCTTGTTTCAAATCCTACCACAACATTTCAGTGGAATCAAATCTGAGCTTATTACTACTTAATTCATCTATTCCATAATCCTTCTTTGATTTTTAGCTGTTCCATGGTGGATTTGCTTGTGTCCCTTCTGTTGAGAGGTTCACTTTCAGTTTAACTTGAACCTCTAAACACATTCCCTTACATTACGTCTAAGCATTCTAATTATATGATGCCTCATGCAGTAACCCTAAACTGTTCATACCACTATGCTTCACAGTTGGTTTAAGGTTCTTCACCTGAAAAGCTGTCTTTGGTTGGCACTAAACATGACTAATATGTGCTACTGCCTTTAGTCTTGCTCTAATGCCCTGATGTGTGAAGTGCAGGTCCTATTTGCAGTATCTTTTCCCTTTCTTATAGACACATGCATTTTGATACAAGTAATTCAAAATTCCAGCAGATCCTGTGAGGAAATTTTGGGTTCTTTTGAAACATGTTTTTGCAAACACTCTGCTCTTGGGCTGAGTTTTTTGGGAAGGAGGTGAACTAGCTTAACTTGGCATGTTCACTGACAGTAGGTAAATCTTGAACTGAACAATAAACATTGAAACCTCAGCATCAACAACAATATCAGCCCATTACAATATTCTGTTACCTTCTTCTAAAATGACTCATACATGCATGAAAGTCATTGGTTTTCATGACTTTTCTGAAGAATCGATCGATATTGTGATGCACGAAACGACTTTGTTTACATTTTTGTCGGAGTTCCTATTTATGGTGGAAATCGAGTTGCGTAGATCAGTAGGAATGGAACCCCGACATAAGTCGAGGACCCCCTGTATTTGATCATTTTTGTCCACCGCTGTTTTCAGTTAGGAGTCTAGTGTCGGTTGTAGAAAACTCCTTATTTTTTTAGTAGACCTTGGTTACTCACACCCTTCGCCTTCCCTCAGCCAGTTGCTGCTCAGCTTGTTTTGTTTTTTTGTTTTTTTGGTTTGTGCCTGTTTCTGCCTGCCTGTTTGAGTGTCTGCACTTTGGGTTCAGACTTGCGCCATGACAGGTACCCTCTGTGATTTAAAAATTATTCCTTCCACATGTACGTTTCATGTACGTTTTGCTGTGGATAAATTACGTCTGTGTCTCTTTTGAATCTACTGACATTATCCACTGCTGTATTAATAGGCTGTCAAAAAAAACCTGTTGGTTCTGCTGAAAGACAACAAAATGTTCCTTACTGCATGCTGCCATACATGTCATCCATTTAATCATTCTTTGAAATTTAGCTTTCCTGATGGATTTGAGGTTTTCTTTTCTGTGAATGGACCTCCATTCTGTTTGGTATAATAAACCTCTCTGCACCCAAAGTGCTCCAAGCTTTTGTTTATAATTGCCAAATCAGCCTCCATAATTCTCAAGTGGGATAGTGACTGAAGAAAGGTTCAGAAAACACAAAAAACCTTGAATAAGAAAATTGAAAATGACCCCAAACCATAGAGACATCATTTCACATGGGACTAATATTATCATAGGACCTCTGTGGATGGTAATTTTGTGATGGAATTAATACTTTACCAATTACAGGTGCTGCAGATTCACACGTTTAAGATTACAAACAACCTCCACAACTGTTACAAGTTATGAGATTTCTCCAGGTAACACAGGTTCTGTGTGAATAAGGCTTAAGACTAGACAAACAACAAGTACACATATTTGTTCCTGGAACCAAAAAGTGTGAAATTGCATAACATGTACAGTTGCTGCCCTACAATCATATGGAAATGCTGTAAAAGTGCCTTTAAAGTTATTTAGTACATATGTGTGCTTGCTGCTTGTTTGTATGATTCATATCAGTTGGAATGAAATCAGGTGAATAACTTAGCAAAATAACAAATCTCCATTGTTTGATCATAGAACAAAAACTCTCTGTTGCCTCTTCAGCTTGTTCTGGATCATCTGCTGCATTGTTCTAAAAGAGGGCCATAAGTCCATAAAGCTGAGTGTCAGCACTTTAACCACAGTGTCTCATGCTGGAGTACAGAATCAGATCCAGTGGACACAGTGTCACTGCTGCAATACATATGGATACAGTGAAGTGGAAGTTGGTGATAGTTGTAAACTCAGTCGTTATTTGCATGTAATGTTGCAATTAATTGATCGAACAGCTATGTAAAATGAAAATCATTATACGCATATGTAGCAGAATAGTCCTGCTGGTGTAAATACTTTCCCTTTTGGCACTATAGAGGTTGTAAGTCAATCGTGGTACACTGGCCTACAAAGGGTGGGTTATGGCCCTCTGCACACTCTCTTTCCCAGTGAGGCCGAGGACACGTCCCTTCCGGTTGCTTCGTTTTCGGTTCACCAGCGGGGTATCAGGCTGGTTTGATTGCTCTGTTACTGTGTGTAGATTGCTGCTGGTAGATCACTCTTTGTTTCTCCCTCATAGTTTATTCAGGCCTGGACGCTGCATGCATGTTAAATGCACGCTATGGTTTTAGGAAGCCACGCCAGCTAAAAACACTCCTGATGCACTTTCCATCCCAGGTGTGTGGCACCAGCCTCCTGTAGGTATGTAGTCTACTTTGAGCTAGATATGTTCTTTTTAGTTTGTTGCGCTTTTAATGCAAATTTCCTGTTTGCATCATTTGGCGCTCAGTAGCGATGGAGGCAATGCAGCTATTTGGCTCAATTCATCACACCACTGCTTTGCTTTGGGTTGCTTTGCTAACTACAGAATTGCCTCACCGCAGTGGTTGTCTCCTCACTGTTTCAGTACAGTTTCGTCCCATCGTTGCCTGGACTGGCCGCTGCTCAGCTGGTATTAAAGCAGCTTGGGTTTTATTTTTCTGTATGTCTGTAACATACCTGCTTTGAGGTCGAGCCTTTGGGTCTCTTTTAATTGTGTACACAGTGGGGTGCACAATTTATATTAATTGGGTTTAGTTATTTCCTTTCCGTTTGGCCTTATGGTCTATTTTTGGTTAATATTCAGTCTGTACAGCTTTGTAGCTGTTTTGTTTTCGAGGACTGTTTCTTTGCTGTTGTAATCTTGAATGTTAACATCCCAGTCCTTTGTATTTTGAGTTCTTTGTACATTTTGAGTTAAGATATACATTTCTGTATCTACATATATTGTATATGGGTGACTGTCCATCGCCTATAGTTGAATCTTTTCTTTCGGTAGGTTGAGTGTTCCCCACTAATTGTTGTGCCTTCTGTTTGGTCAGCTGATCACCTACGGTAGTGGGCTTGTGTCTTCAGTGGTGGTATCCCCTTCTGAAGAAGAAGAAGACTCTGTTTTTTTTTTCAGATCTGTGATCATCATAAATATTGAACAATTGGATTTGTGCATTTAATAAATGAATTCAGGGTAAGTTCTAAAGGTATCTGGCTTCTGACCTCTCCTGGACAGTGAAGCTTAACACCACCCCTTAGGAGGAACACATCCATGATTGGTTAGATGCTGATTTGAATTTGGCTCCAAAACTTTCTATAGAGGAAAGTTACTGGAAGGCAAGGGGTTCTTAGAAATATGCAACTGGGCATAAGAATAGAACCAGGCTCTTCAGAGCAAAAGAACAAGAAAAGAGCTGAAGAAAAAAAAAGGATTTTCGAAACAAGCTTTTTCATGAAAACATATACTAAAATTTGGCTTAGAACTGGTTTCTTTTACGATGATGTAAAGAAACAACTAATTTAACTTTAAACTAGGGCTTTGTTTTCTATATTTTACGTAAAGCTTGACTTCTTAAGTTAACTTTAATACTACAACAGCACAAATATTTCCTTGATAACTATGAGCTTTGACTCTTAGTGTTTTTACTTCAGCACACTTTTGCAATGCAAACCTGCTAAAGTTCCTTCTTGTCTCTGCGTTCCTGAACCAACTCATCCAGCAGATCATCACACCTCCAAATCCTGCAGTGGCCTCCCTCTCACTACTACAGAGGCTATGCAAATATCACTTTCCTTCTGCTAAATGGGTGAATTTACAAATTGCAATTGGTTTTCCAAGTTCAAAGTCATTCTAAATTCATCACCTTCCTATAAACTGCTTCCTGTGACGATCACAGTTCACTAGTTTATCTGCATTTAGTCATTCATTTATTCACTGTCTGTTATTCATTGTTTGTTTGTAGTATTCCATCCATCCATCCATCTTCTACCGCTGGTCCGGGTCGGGTCGCGGGGGCAGCAGCTTTAGGAGGGAAGCCCAGACCTCCCTCTCCCCGGCCACATCATCAAGCTCCTCCCGGGGGACCCCAAGGCGTTCCCAGGCCAGCTGGGAGACATAGTCTCTCCAGCGTGTCCTGGGTCTTCCCCGGGGCCTCCTCCCGGTGGGACGTGCCCTAAACACCTCACCGGGGAGGCGTCCGGGGGGCATCCTAATTAGATGCCCGAGCCACCTCATCTGGCTCCTCTCTACGCGGAGGAGCAGCGGCTCTACTCTGAGATCCTCCCGGATGGCCGAGCTTCTCACCCTATCTCTAAGGGAGAGCCCAGCCACCCTGCGGAGGAAACTCATTTCAGCCGCTTGTACCCGCGATCTTGTTCTTTCGGTCACTACCCAAAGCTCGTGACCATAGGTGAGGGTAGGAACGTAGATCGACCGGTAAATTGAGAGCTTCGTAGTATTAGTTAATCCATTTATACAATTTAATACATTGTTTTCATATTAATTTCTCTCATGTTAGAAGATGAGGTGGCTAAATTAGGGTAAAGACACCTTTTTAATTGGGCTACTTAGTGTTACTTTATGAAATTTGTTAGTTCTGGTAACCATTTGTTAAAATTAAGTTGAAATATAATTAATTTATCAACAGTTAAACACATTGTACAAATGGTGTCCATTCCTTTCCAGGCTATGGCACTTATATTGGAGAGCTAGAATACTTTAGAGAGTTTATTTTGAATTATCCTCTTCAGTGACTGGGTTTCATAAGTGATAAACCACTAAGTTGTCGACTTTATCAAAATTGGCATTGTTCAGGAACCAGGGGGAGACAGTAAATTTAGCTTTAGCCTAGGACTGTGCTGGCTTCTGCCTTTAATTAATGCTGGTCTCATTAAAATTACAAAACAGCTTTTTTTTCTAAGAAATGAAAATGTTTTAAGGGGTTCAAAAAGCCAGAAAATCAGCTTCTGATCTTATTTTGGCCTTTTGCTTGGCATGGCAGCAGTCATTATTGCTTTTCTGTGCTCTACAGTGGTTAGCTGCAGCAGGTGATATTTTTCATTTTCTCTGTCAAACGCCGTTACTCCACACCTAAAACTTCCATTAGGATTCATCAGTCATGCCCACAGAGAGGCATTAGTCAGTTTGCAGGCCTGGTTGTTATGGAAAGGTCAGGAGATTTGTCTCTTCCTCAAGTGTATTTCCTCTTCCATGGTTTCTGAGGAACAGTGAGCAGTGATGTTAAAGCCGGCCTGCAGCCTCCACTCCATCATTGCAGACACCTCAATCCGTTTCCACTGTTAGCCGTTTTTTTTTTTTTTTAGCACATTTACAGCAGTGCAGGTTTTCAATACTGATCAGTCACTGCTCCTTTCCTGTTCATTCATCACTTCCTCCATCGTGCTATTTTTCCTCTTTCCTCCTCATCCTTTTCTCTTTTACCTGTACAGTCACCTGGCTTTACTCTATGCCCTCCTACTTCATCGTGCAATGCTTCTTCCTTTCTCTGGAAGCAGTGCAGTCTATCTATCTCTGCCTTGGTTTTTCTCTCACCTCTTTTAGCCTTCTTTTCTTCCTCCTTACTCCCTTTTCTTTCTCCTGCCCTCTTTCATTTTCTTCATTTGTTGAAGGGCTGAGTGCTGCCGGATGCTGGTAATTTGGCGCTCTGATTGCACACGACACGCATGAATGATACCCAACCTTATTCCCAACATCTTCTCGCTTTGAGCCATGACTTTAATCATTACTAATGGAGGGTGATGAATACCTGGGACCAGTTCCCTATTTCATGAATTGCACCAAGCAGGAATGATGGGGGCTTTGAGAAGGAATTTGGATTTTCTAGTTTTCTTGGGAGGTGACTGTGAGACATAAAAAGCTAGTCATTGCATTCTAAGTGGCACGTCATTACTTTCCATTTCAACTGATGATGTCACAGGAAGCACAGCTATGAGAGCCTGGACTTTGGTAAAACTCCACAGCTACTGGGTCCTAAACAAGGGCTGATTTGTCAACTTTTGAGGATGTAGTTGAAAGTTCTGGACCATGACAAAAACAGCAAATTGGAGTTATCTTTGACCAACAAAACAAGGACCATCCATTTAGTAGTCTGAGCTAGGATTCTTTTCACAAACTCTTACATCCAAGGATTGAAAATCACTAACAGACATGGTTTGATATTTCTTTTTTGTTTCTACTGACCAGGGTTCAATTCTCATACTACTCTATCATTTTGATGGTGGCAGTCTTATGTGCTTGTGATAAATTACGGCAGTTTCTTTTCTAAAGAGTCAGTCTCAAAATGAAAAAAAGCAAACAAATAGAAAACTTCAGGCTCAGGAGCTAGGTTTAGGTTATGCACAATTGTAGAAAATAGTCTGAAATTGCAACAATGTTCGGAGCATTTGACCGTACTGGCTGAAATACAAACCTCAGTCCATGAGTGCTTTTTCCTCAAACATTCCTTATACATTTTTTTTCTATCTTTAGCAAACCAACTGACACACAATGTATTTTTTTCAATTCATGTATTTTAAAAACAAAGAAACAATTAGTAGATGCAAGAAAGAACTATTCTGTTTGGAAAACATTCATTTCAGCCTAGGATATATTATGTTATCTTACACATTGACTGCTGGTATTTCTCATAGATTGGCACTGGCCAAACCCACATACACCAGCACAGTCATTAATCATTTGTTTTGTCATCAGAGATACAGTTTTACACTGCACATATCAATCCACTGTTTTCTAATGAGGCATGGGTGGATATTTGTGGCATCTCCAGTATGTTTCAACTGACACAGTTCTATATCTGGGAAAATAGAGACGCTTTGGTCACCTGTCAGCTTTTGGAAGTCATTGCACCTCTTTCCATGTCTCCAGCTTATGACAGCTGATGACCAAAATTTTCTTCTCCTGATTTCCCAAATTGGAAATTTGCAGCAAGATAACTAGCCAAGGTTCCCACTGTACATCCTAATTTGTCTTTGCCAACGCGGCTTGAATCTTGGTAGCTGTCCCATTCAGTGTTTGTCCTATCTGAGACTGAGTTGTCATTCTCATGCTCCAGGACTTTAAGTCATGTAATTCATTTAAAAAAAACAAAAAAACCCCACACAAAATACAGTCTTCATTAGCAGTGCCCTTCATCTATGGAGCTATTGACATCATCCAAAATCGAAGAGGCTGCTGTTCTACACTGAACCTCATACCCAAGTACTGCGTGATGTTACGATGACAATGAACATAGATAAATAAACCATCATTGTGTCCATAATTATACATATGAGACAACTATGCCTTTCTGACGTTAAACAGGAAAGCCAACATTACCCACATCACTTGCAGTCAACCTACTGTCCATACACAATGTTACACGTTTACATGTGGGATGCCTTTAGTGATTGTAGAAGCTTTTAAAAGAAACACAGTTGTGAAATACAGCTTTTTATCATGAGGAGTAACAATTAAATGCAAAAGCAGAATGCAGGCTCAACATGAAAAAGCTCCAACAAGCTTAAATCTCAAATTTAATGTAGGCTGAGAAGGTGAGAGGGGATGGTGAGGCTGGACTGCAGAGACAGCAGATTGGAGGTGGCTGCAGGTGGCAGTAAGGATGCAGACAGACATGATGAGTTATCAACCTGAAGAGAGTGAAAAACATTAATTAGTGGCTGAAACTTGTAGACACAAAGAACTGAACATGAAGAAGCTGTTTTGTTGGTAACACTCTGGTAGACTGACTGGACAGGTGATGAGTAGCTGGAAAACCTGATGCTGAAGGAATGAGGAGCAACTGAGCCGACTGATATAATTATATGAAGATGTAGACACCACTCCTAAAGCCACAAAAAGACAAACAAAGAGGGAGGCCCAACTCCAATCTCCCTCCAAGAGTCTCAGCACTGAAGTGTCACAGAGTTACTGAAGGTACAGCTGCAGAGCTTCAGTGTGTGAGTACATTAGAAGTTAATTCTAAAAGCAGAATGGGACAAAAAAATCCTAAAAGCACACATTACATGGAAACAACACATTGGAATGAAGACATAAATAAAAAGTGAATTTGAACTGGTGTTTTGTTCTCACTTGTATCAGCTGCATCACTTCCTGTTTGTCACATTTCAGTGTTTTTACAGGTATTTTAGCAAACTACCAGGTGAGCCACAAACCTCTGTAAACCCAATGTTTACAGAGGTTTGACGGAAAAATGTTTGACGGAAAATACAAGCAACTTTAAAATTGTGCAACAGTGAGCAGCCAGATGCTGGACAGTCCTGACTTGTCATGGACTCAAAGTCTGTGAGTTTGGAGATAAAGACTGGGCTGGAGAGACAAACACAGGAAACACAAGGAAATGGAAACAGGAAAACACAAGGAAGTGGGAAGGACATGGAGCTATAGCCTAGACAGTAGCACTTTTATCTCTTATAAGGACAAAGTTGGATGAAGATGAAGTCTGTCACAGTTCCTGATGTTTTACAATGATACAACATTTCTGTTAAATCATTGAAAAGACAGGATTTTCTCTGTGATGTGCTAAAACACAACAAAACGACAACAAAAAAACTTCACAAAGATTCAATGATTGGAATATTTTGGCTGTACTTAGGGGCAGCCATGTGGTGCAGTGGATAGCACATTTTAAGTCTTTATAAATGTACATTAATAATATTGTCTCCTATAAACACTAGTTTTATTCTCCACTCAGGAGTGACCACAGGAGGAGGTATAGTTACTTATGAATCTCCCTCTCTCTCCTCCTCTTTTTCCTTTTTAGGTATTCCTTGGAGTAATTGCTGCGCCAGGTGTTTCACATCACCCTCATCAGCCACTTCAGGAGCAGGTGGAACGCTGCCAATCAGACCTCACTCTCTCAGCATATAACCAGACGCTACTCACCTGTCAGTGCTAGGTCATGATACAGCCTGTACTGGTTTACTTGCAGTCTATAGTTTAAAGTTCTCTATTTCTTGTACCTGTAGTAACACTGTCTTCCTCTGTTGTAGTTTCGGACCTGCCTGCTCCTGCCTGGTCTCACCTGGATTCTTCGCCGTCTCCTCCACTCGGGGTTCATCCATCACAACCGTTCCTTGGCGTCCTCTCCATACCTACCTGTCGTCTCAAGTTCTCCGTGGATTTCATCCACCTGAGGTCCTCCAGCGTGAGCCCAATCATCAGCCTTAGTTTCATTTTGTGATCATTTGTTGAAGTAACTTTGGATGGTATTGGTCTGGCTTGAGTTTCTAGAAGTGTGCATTTGAGCCTATTGTTTGTGCTAGGGTTTAGAGCTTCACAGTTTTTGTAAAGCTTCGCTTATCCTTTCTTGCCTGGGTATTACCCACCGTGAGTTAGCGTTAGTTTGTTGTTTGTCCTCCTCACCACTAGTTGTGTTAGAGTGCTCTTCTCGATTAATAGTGTTGATTAGTTTCGATCCATGTTTTGGCTTGTAGTAAATCACAGTCTTGTGAATAAACTCTGTTTTACACACACACACACACAGACACACACACACACACACCCACACCCAGTATATTCTTCTTTCACTGTATATTACTCACCTGTATTGTTTTAGTAGAATAGTTAATAAATACCTTCATTTAGACCAATTCATGGTCTCGTGTGTTTCTGTGTGGGAACTGGAGTCAATTAAATCAGAATTCTAGATTTTTAGATATCTGACTGATCAACTGTATTCTCATTAGAGTCTCTTTGAGATTTTGCTTAATTTAATAATTTCCTCAGGCAAACTGAGGTGGTGCCCCTTCTTATTAACGAGTGCAAACATAACTATTCCAGTGCTTATGCTACATGTACCATAAAATATCAGAATCTATATCTTCGATAGGTGCATGTTTCTGGAACCATTATCCCACCGACCTTTCTTGTGTTTGCTGAGATATATGCACCTTTGTTTTTGTACACGTACCAGACTGTTACATTTGCTTCAAAGAAATGCTACATTAAATACTATGGGGAACTATTTCAAGGATTCTCATCACAAAACCCAAAAGTAGAACACTGTGTCATGAAGAAAAGTAGATCCCTTACTTACTTCCAGGCGTAAATCTGAATAAAACAGTTTGTAGAAATGGACACTTTGTATGCATTTAGTGATGCAAACAGTAGTGATAAATGCAATAAAATGTGTGTTAATAAACTTGTTCTGTTGTGACAACTGTTAAACCGAGGTTGATACTATGACACACACTCTTAGATGTGGATGTGTACACAATAAGAAATAAAACTGTTGTCTTTGCCTGTGGCCTCAGCATCAAATAATTCCTTGCTGCTGTACAGTTTATCTGAGATGAACATCTTGATATTCTCTCCCTCTGCTGTCTTCACCATTTCAGCTTCCTCCTCCCTAAAGACTCTTCTGCTTAGTGATTAGCAGCTTAAAATATACCATTGTGTGAACTTTACCCATTCTACGACGTGTTTAACAGAATCACTCAAACGTATAGGTGATTAAAACGAGACTGACGGGTGTGTAGTGAAGTCTGTGGGAAAAGTGCAGCAACACTGGCTCTCCATTAGCTTAATTAGATTACCTTAATCTAATATAGGCTATTTTCAAGTCATCGCCTAATTCTATATTTCTTGGAGGCCCTGAGCACTGGAGTGTGTGTTTATTTATTGCCTGCCTCCATCTCAAGATGCACAAACACACACCCAGAAATACACATTCATTTTTACAAGCTAAAGTTCAGTTCTCTAACACTGGCAGAGATTCAAAATCCTATGCATTAATTTTTAATTAAATCTAAACTTAGGTGCTTTGCTGCAGAATATTTTATATTCCCTGGAGGCATGGAATGCTTAATTCATCTCTCATCATTCAGCCTTGATATTGCTTGTCTTCACAATGTTTCTACCTGACCTGAACTTCTTTAAATGTTTTACGTTTCTATTTGGAAATTAATGCATTTGTCCAAGGTCCACTGAATACAATATTCCATTTTGTCCATGATCATTGGTTTGTTGGGAAAACAAAAAACCTCATTATTTGCCCATTGTTTGTTCACACTTATGTTTTTGGATGGCATGATTGTTTGGCAACAATGTAACTACCTGTGAGGGAACACTGAAGTAAAATAGCGAGAAGAGAAGTTTGGGCCCACAAAAATAATCAGAAGTGATATAAAGACACCATTTGTTGATTGTGTGTGTGCGTGTGTGTGTGTGTTGCTAGCATACACTTTTTTTTTGTTAAAAGCTACGCTATATGAAGAACTGGCGATATCAATGGCTCACGGTAAGTGAGTCATTCCGGCTGAAATCATCAGGGGCCTACTGTTTACCTGCTGTACCGCAAAAACTAAAATGTTGCTTGATAGCTTAATCCAAATACAACAGAGTTCTGGAGTATTCAAATATAGCCAAGAACACACCACACACCCACACACACACACACACGTACACGCACACGCACACACTTTTTTTGTTGAACATTATTTTTATTTTGTAATGTAAAGTCAAGCACTGCAATGACGTCCTCTTATTCATGTATAGGATGCATTTGTGTTTAAGTTGTCATTTTTGAGGACTGTATCATTTTTTTATACTTCTTGTGAAAACAGTGAGAGAAGAGTGTTGTATATTTAGCAGTGCAGTGTCCTACTTTTGCTTCGTGTGTCTTAATTTTGAAAATAAAGTTCAGATTTTGGCAATAAAGTGCACTTTTGACAGAAGTGTGCAGTGCTTTGCGAATTGTGTTCAAATAAAGAAAATAGTGTGCAGTGTTTTGGGAAATGTGTGCTAATTTTCAGGAACAGTGTCTTATCAATAGAGAAAAACTGTAATACAATTATATTTATTTTTAAATTATCTCAGAAGCCTAGATCTCACAGGTGTCTTGTTTTTTTACACAGCGCTAATTTCCATCCATCCATTATCTATACACCGCTTAATCCTCACTAGGGTCGCGGGGGGGCTGGAGCCTATCCCAGCTGACTCGGGCGAAGGCAGGGGACACCCTAGACAGGTCGCCAGTCTGTCGCAGGGCTACATACAGAGACAAGCAATCACTCTCACATTCACACCTACGGGCAATTTAGAATGATCAATTAACCTCAGCATATTTTTGGACTGTGGGAGGAAGCCGGAGTACCCGGAGAGAACCCACGCATGCACAGGGAGAACATGCAAACTCCATGCAGAAAGATCCCGGGAAAGCCGGGACACGAACCAGGGACCTTCTCACTGCAAGGCGAAAGTGCTAACCACTACACCACTGTGCAGCCCCAGCGCTAATTTCTGATTTTAAAAAATTATGTTTTTTTTCTTTTTATAAAATGAGACAAACCAAAGATAGTTGAGCAGAAATTGTTGTTAAATTTTAATGACTTGTCATAAAATTAGCCCGAGTAAGAAATATCTATTGTTCTAAATTATTATTATTTTTGGGGCATTTTTGCCTTTTATTGTAAGGGGCAGTGAGAGAGAGACAGGAAACATGGGTAGAAGAGTGGGGGAATGACATGCAGAAAATTACCATGAGCTGGATTCTAACCCATGAGCACTGCGTTGAGGACTATAGCACCTGTTCATGGGTTGACTGCTTAGCCAGCTGAGCTATCCGGGCACCCAGAAAAATATATTTATGCTAACTCAAAAGCTATCATATTATTATGTAATTCAAAGCAGATTAATATTCCTCTTTTTTATTCTATACTAATTCAAATGAGAAAGTATTATCAAGATAAAAATATTTGCTTCAGCTGACAGTAGTTCAGTCAGCTAGTTGTACCTGGCAGTCACTAGGTGGAAATCGTTATTACCAGATCATCTCTAAATAGCGACAAGTTTGTGTTTTGCAACCTTTTTTAAAATTAGTGACAAGCAAATGTACTGTTGCTGCAATTGGTTCCAAGTTTCAGCATCAGCCCTTGACATTGAGGCTGCATGATTTGGCTGAAATGACTATTCAGGACTTGGATAAAATTATTTGATGCTTTGTTTATGTAATTTGCTGAACTGGAATCAGGTCACTTTACTTGATCACGGTGTAAATCAACAACTTGTTTACTTGATCAACATAAAAATATATTCGTAAACTGTGATATCATGTCTCTCAGCCCTTTACTTGCTGCCATTTGAATGTATACATTTTAAGAATGGTGAGCTTTTTTAATGGATTTGTCATGAAGGATTCCACAAAACACACACACATGAAGCCACAAATAAAATAATGTCAGTACATTTAATTTTTATTTGATTCATTACACATTTGCTCAAGTGCAGAGTCATACTCAATGTAAAGCTTAAAAAAATACAATCTCAGTTATCTCAGATGTGATTCTGGATGCTTTGATGTAGATTTTTTGAAAAGAAAATACAGTATATGACAGATAAACCTCTTCAGGGTGGTGTTCTTTGATAGATCTGTAAAGTAAACACTGAAAAACAGGGCAGCATAACTGGTCAACGTCAAAGATTCATCATTCATTCATATTTAGGTAGTGTAACTTTATAACATATTACATGAACATTTACCTTTGTCTGTGGAAACACAGCTGTTTCCTGAATTATCATGAACACCACTGTTGAGCTGCAGCTCTTTTTGTGCATGCTACAATACTTCACATTAACATATAGTTTGGATCATTGACTGTACACAATACCAAAACAATGTGCTTTTCCCCATATAGTGTATAGTGCTGAGTTCAACATGCCCTCCACCAGCAGTAGTTACAGTGGACCAGCTTCCCTTTTTTGAGGCAGGTTGTAGTCACAGGGTCCATCATGGAACTTTACTATGTTAATGGCTTAACAAGGCTTATGCTTGTTGCTCTGCAAGTGGTTCCAATCCCTGATGAGTTCATTAGGATGGAATTGATGGGATGTGATCAGGTGGCTGTACTTACAACTGGTGTAAGGCACATGATAATGGTTGAAGAGGAACTCATTGGGAGGTGGAGCTGGGTCAATGCGCAGCTTCGCCAGACAGATCCCCACATAAACATCCTCCAGGTGAAGCCTGCGTATGCTGAGTGAGGCCTGATAGATCAGCTCAGCCATGTCCCCTGAGAACACGTACCCTGTGCCTGAGCAGAATATTGGGTAGCGCTCGCTTGGATACAGCTCTGGTGGCATGTACCACTTGCTGTCCTTGTTTCGGTTTGGTGCATAGCCCCTCATCAGGTAGCCGGTGAAGTACCTCTGCTTTGGAGGCATGTCAGGTTTCAGCAACTTCTGGATGAGATACTCTGTATTGACAAACATGTCACTGTCTGTCTTCATCACATAGGAGGCATGTGGGCAATAGGTGGCCACCCAGTTCATGCCCATCAGGGTCTTGACGGTCAGGTTGTAGTAAGTGTCCTGATAGTCCTGTTGGATGATATCATGATGAACACGGCTCTCTTCCTCTATGCTGCTCTGCAGGAAGGTGTCTGAAGTCTTTCCCGTGCCAAGCAGAAAAAGACGGACAAACCCCAAGCCCATTGCTACACTCTCATTTCCCCATGTCTGGCGGATTGCATTGCGGGCATCAGCCTGTCCTGGTTCTGCAGCAATGAGGAGGATGAGGAAGGGTGTGCTGTCCCTGCACTTGAAGGGCTCGTTCAGGATGTAGCGGTAAGGCTGAGCGCTAAGCTTCCCTCCTACACCCATCTCCTTCTGTAAACTGTTGTTAGTGCTCATGGAGTCCCCCAGCCCCATTACACCAGTCCTGGATCCTCCTCCACCTCCTCCTATTCCTCCTGTTGCCTCTCCTGCCGCACCCTCCGCTTGCTGAGAGCTGAGGTTGAGCAGAGGCTTTGGTGGTACATACCCCGCCTCTCTCCACAGACTCCTCAGGGAGCTGCTCTGGTTGGATTCTCCTTTGGGAGTGCGGAAGCCCCTGACGGCATAGGCCAGTGGGTTTTCACGAGGCCCACTGCGTCCTGGCAGCCAGTCCTGGTGGCTGAAAAATAAAAAGAGAGTGAAGAGCAGAGCCAGTGAGAGGAGGCCAGTCACATGCGTCCGAAACAGCGAGCGCTTGACGGTCCAGGTCATCTTGATGGGACAGCAGTGCCGCCGTCTCCACTGCATGGTGCAGATCGGGGTCGTAGGAGGCTGCTGCTGCTGCTCGAGAATGGGCGGCGGCGGTCACATACAGTCACCTCAAACATGTGGTTGCCAACAATCAGAGGGTTATCTGAGCTGGCAGATGGGTTGGAGGGAGCCTCCTGGTGGAGTCAGGAGAACATTTGAGCCTCACAGTGCAGCTTGGAGCAGGTATAAAGGGCTCCCAATGGAGCTAGGAAGGCGGTGATTCTCTGGCCAGGGAGGCTTCTCCCTGGCTCTTCTTTGGCACTGTAGACAAACACAGGGTCAGGCTCTATGTCTCGTCTCCTTCAGGATATGATAAGGGTCACGTCCTCTGCATTTGCTCTCTGTAATCTGAAAAGAGAAAAAAAAAAAGAAACTGAGAAAACAGGATTGGCAGCACTCCAAAAGCACCTCCTTTTCACTGGAACTGAGCCACATGCCAATTGTCTGAGTTGAAGATGTGTTTTTATTTTACTCGTGGGAAAAAACAAGAGTAATTCTTACTCATTTTATTCACGGTTTGTTTTGACACAATCAGAGTAATTCTGAATTAATTTTGTCCAGATGCAAAAGCTCCAATTAGAGCTTCCTGTGGATGCAGTGCCCAATATGGTAAATGACTCTTTTGGTAAGCTTACTTAACAGTTTGAAAAGGACAAGCTGAATCAATATGACAGCATTGTAGGATCTTTTATTGAACAGGGATGAGAAACAGTAGATTCTGGGGATGTGGCTTCAAGAAAAAAGTTCTTGTTGTGAGCACAATGGAGATGGAAGGGAAAACTGCTGTAAAAATTACTGTGGATATATCTGTACAGTTTAAAAACAGATGGTCCAACATGATATTGAGATGCAGCAAAACATGTTTTCGAAATGCGTATTTCTATATCCCAGTAAACACAACAGAAAACTACTTTCCACAATGACAATGATGATCAGAACATTTTATTCATCATCACAAAATCATCTCACAGTGAGCATATTTAAACTAGAGAAGAACAGAACATAGTAGATAAACTTCTATGAGGAAACTATGGTTGTCAGGTTCTGGATCTGGGAGATGAGGGCTCCCACTTGCATGTCATTATTCAGCTTAATGCCTGGGGCAGAAGTATAAATTGCAGGTTTGCTCTACGTGGCGCTGGCTGACGCTACTCTGAACCACTTGGTCGAGCAAATGTCATCAGCCCCCCACCAAGTGTCAACAGCCAGGGACGAGATGCATCTGTCAGAATGAGCTTTCAGGGTCCAACAGACAGTGGTGCCCAAACCTCTGGTGATAACAGCCTTCACCTGTCATTCACCTTCCACCTTCAGCTTATCAATGCTGCTACTGTCTCACTGAGATCACCCAGGCTGCTCTGCCTTCTTACACAAACACGCATAAATACAGGACATACAAGTAAACATGCAGACACACAAACATGCAGCAATGTGGACAAAATGTAAATGATTACATCTGCTGCCCACCTGGAAGTTGTTCACCAAGAGACACACAAAGACGGTCATGTACACACACCCTGGTTCACTAAGTCTTCAATGCAAATAATCTGTGAGCACAAGCATGTTTCTGTGCATTACATGTAATTATATACAAACCAAACACTGCATACATAATCTTTTTTGTGTGTGAACAGATACACAAAGTAGCACAAACTATAATGCAGACCAGCATTACTGATATACACAACGTACATGGACTGCATATGTAATTATTCATGTGTGTATAGATGCAGAGAAAAGATGCACGTATACGTCACACATAATTATATCCACACTAGATACATACATCACCATTGCTGTGCATGTTAACTCTCTCTCTGTCTCACACACACACACACACACACACGCTCATACACACAATGGACACACATCGCTGGAGAAAACAGAATCTGCCAGCAGAAACTTGGAGGTTGTACTAGACTCTAGTGAATATTAATGCAGCAGCAGTGTAGCAGCGTTGAATCCATCCTTCCTTCCTGAGTGTGTTCTTTCACTCACTGCTTGCATTGCCTCTCTTGTTTATTTGTTTGTTTGCTGTTTAATAATTTGCCGATTCTGAACAATTGAAGATTATTTTGTGCAAATTCTACATACTGGCTTCAATAGATTTTCTAAGCTTCCAGTTTTCATTTCCTGCTATGTTTGCTCATTCATCATGACAACTGACAAGGAACACGATAACCTTTGCAGGCGAGTGTGCTTACCCAGCGCAAGCAATTACAGGAGAATGAGAGGGGCCAGGGCCGATTTTGTTTTAAAGGTTAACATACTTTACATCGAAGCATATCCAGCTTTTGACAGATTTCTGCTGTCAACGAAATTAACATCTAGTTCCATGAGTTCTGATGAAGGCTGCACACACAGGCACACAAACACATAACTGTGCATGTACATGGAGATACACACTCCACATAGATGCCCACACACACCGACACCCACCCACACACTCGCTCACATGCAGACCACATGAATGGCTTTGTTTTGTTTTTTTCAATGTAAATGCTAATTTGACTGGGAGATCAGACGTCCATTTTTACTTTTTAGCAGTACCATTTAATCTGCCAGTGCCTCTCCTCATTAATTCATTTTCTTGCCTCCCATCAATGTCACTTCTGTGCAAGTCAATTAGTTACACCAGCACTAATTAAAGCCCCAGCGATTCTGCAGTGGTCAATAATCAGAACATAGGCTGGGGGAGTGGCACGGTGGTGACATACAAGGCATACATTATGGTGTCGTCTCTGTCACCACATCAGCTTCACATCTGGAGGAAAAAACAGGATCAACAAAATGAAATAAACTTCCCAGGTTCACACGCCATTCTCCCGTTTGCTCTCTTTGTTCCCATAGTTACATAAGCAGCTGATTGTGCCTCAACAATAAGTGTGATAAATGCAAAACAAGCTTGACTGATGTCGATGAGAATATGACCTTCATTCACTACAACAGTGCACTTTATTATCGTGACACAGTTTCCTCAGGAAAGAAACATATTTCATTTGTGAGCTGTTTAAAGCTGCTGTTGACTGAAGTTAAGGGTTAATTTCAGTTTGATCGAAACCGACCAATGACGTGGCTGGCTGAGGTTCTCATTTCATCTAACCACATTTCCTGAAACAATGACTACATTTAGGATTTCATTTAATGGTAAAGTTTTGTTTTAGCACATGTCCTTTATCAGATGATGACTAGATGAGACTTCAGCAAACAAAATATTGCAAAGACAGTAAATTATTCTCAGCATTAAAATACCGAATAAAATGGGTATTGTTTGGGAAAAAGTCAGGGGGAGGAAGTGGTCTGGGTTTTTTTGTTTGTTTTTTTTTTTTTACCAATAGTTTTTGTGTTAAGTTTTCTGTAAGGCTCAGGCGCAGGAAAGAGAAGGAGAACGATTGGTGCAGATTAATAGTTTATTTCCAGGGAATGTGTTTACAAAAACAGAACCGGAAACTACTACCGGAAACCAACGACCTGAATGAAGAAGCTCTTAAGACTCAATATCGCCTCTAGAGGTGGGAGGTCTGAAATAGAGGGAACTTCTAAAACAAAAAAAAAAAAAAACGAACCCACTGCAGGTATCACCTGGGCAGGGACGCAAAAACTGAATACAAAAATAGCTCCCTCCTCCAAGGGTTTCATTTGCACTGACAATGAAGATCGGCAGAAAATGCACTAAGAATGCAGCATTTTTTATTACTGATCATGGAGAACCATTAGTATACTTGACAATATTAATAAAGACTTTTTTGTGGTCTCCACAACCAAGGGTTACTTAGTCAAACCTGTTTCCAGTACGGCTTTGACCAATAGCTTTACTCTGTCATTGATAACACCAAATTAATTACAATTGAAAATGAGGAAAGCTACGAATATGAGGTCTGAAATTGTCCGTTTTGGAAGTTAAATGAGAACTGGGGACTTATATCTGCTCCAATTTCAAGGCTGCCACTTTTATTTAGCCCCCCTGTGCTGTTATCTTGATTTCTGCATTTTGTTTTAATGAAAGTCTGGATGTTACAACTTAGTGCACAGCATCAATCACCTCAATTAGGCAGGAGGGAGATTCAGTCATAGTCTGTGCATCCTTTATTCCTGTGTGTGTGTGTGTGTGTGTGTGTGTGTGTGTGTGTGTGTGTGTGTAAGCTGCAAAGAGATATTTTTAAAATAAAGTGAACTTAAAAATGCTCTGTCCTATATTCACTTCTTTTGCATTATATTTGCTGCTTAATCGTTTGTACACTTCTGCAAGTTGAAGCTGCTAAATTTGTCTGTCTGGATGCTGTCAGTGAAATTTCTGTCATAATTTTTCTTTCAGCTCTCCACACATCTCTCCTTTTTTGTTCCTTTTCTCTTGCTACAGTTAACCAAGGCCATTTGAGCAGATCGGAGGGACAAGCACAATGTGAGAGTGTCAGACTTGTCTACCATCTGCAAAGAGCCTTGTCACAATCTCTTCTCTCAGCCATATATCTGCTGCTCCTGCAAATGACTGCATCCTGTCCTGTGTGCTGTTCAGCAACTGGTATCCACCAGCAAGGTCTCATGAAGGTCTCGTGAAGGAGCGGTTCTACAGCTGGGTGTGTGGATGAAACATGACAAAGAAGGAGGACTGAGGTGTGCACATTGAAAGTGATGAAGGAAATTGCTGCCACGCTGATGTCAGTGACAGGACTTCATCTAGCAGCTTTTGACAGTGCTGGCTGCCAACATTTCTCATCATCCCATTACAATACAATGTTCTGCTGGGAAACCTTGGATCCTGCCATTCATGTGGTTAGGTCCCCCTCATGCTGCCAAAACAGCTCTCACCCACTGGGCTATGGACACAGGACCTCCTGGGGATGTCCTGTGGTGCCTGGCATTGGGACTTTGACAGCGGATTCTTTGGGTCCATGAGGTCTCCATCCACCAGGTTTGCTCTGCCACTCAAACACAAGCTCGATCAGACCTGGATCTTTGGAGAGCCAATGCCTTGAGCTCTTTCTTAGCTATTCCCAAGCAATGTTGGAGATGTGGGGGGTTCACTATGCTAACCCTCTTCGCCTGTATTTTCAGTCCATTGACATAACACAACTTCTTGCAACATTCAAATTGCATCCGTTGCTCTGTCAATGATCAAGGATACATTTACTTAAGACAGGCCCCTGAAGTTAAAGTTTTCCCTCTTTCAGGATTGAATGTCAATATACAACAAGGAGCTAAACATTTACAAAAGCACAAAGTGTACCAGATTCATCAAATCCAACTGAGGGTTCGTTTGGGGTCTTTAAGCAGCTCCTTCAGCAGCAGACTTAGGCATCCACCCTACAAGAAGGAGCGCTATCGCAGGTCATTCATTCCATCTGCTGTAAGACTATGCAACATCAGCATCACTGACTTATGTTAACATAAACTGGACTCATATCATCTGAAACCATGGTAAAAATCTGCACAATTTTTTGCACTGCTGGCATTTTGCACTTTTACAGTTCCATTTATTCCACAAGCCACTCTATACTGATGTCATTTATAGTGTAGTAGTACTGTATTTATTCATTTTCATTACTGTACATATGTTTAGTGCTGCTTTGAAAGATGTTGCTGCTGTAACACTGGAAACATCCCCTGACATGGGGAGCAATAAAGGATTATCTTATCTTATGCATGAAAATGTTACTGCTGTCACATGTCCAGGTTAGCATGTGTTGAATGGACTTCAGACCTGAATTCCCACAGACCTGGGGAATAGAAATAAAGATGAAACGTGCATAAATTCGAGCTGGTATTAGAAGCATTTGCCCTTCATTTCTTCAGCCGACATGTGTGAAGCTGTCACACACAGGTGCACTAATGCATATACTCTAATAGTCTCCTGTCATTCCTGCAGTAGAGCCATTCAGGCGTCTGCCATTGAGGAGTCATGTGAAGTCCCAATAATATGAACCAACAGCAGCAAAAGCAGCAGGTGCTAATTAAACCCATATCTAGCTGAATGTGTGCTAATCTGTGAAATCAACTACTAAAACACTAGTGGGTTAAAAAGAAAACTATGCGATTGTGAATTCCAGTCTATTTAAAAAGAACCTATAAAGTTTAACATCTTTGGCTGAAAGTTGTCACAGAAAAATAGTAAAACATAATTTTAGGTAAATGCTAGGTCCGTTTGGATCAGTCACAGGAAAACTGTCACATTTGGTATTACAGTATTTCAGTAATATATTCTCTGCCAGACTACTCTGATGCTGCTATGCAGAGACACAGATCTGTTGCAGAGGTAGTCACACAGCATCCACTTACGTCACTTGTGTAACGATTAACATGATGCAAACAGGCTGTATGACAACTAGCACGTATAATGTTTGACTTGTGTGGACTGTAAAATACACTTAACTTCAAGATCAAGGTACAGGTTCATAAATCACTTGAGACAAAACCCAAATTTATGTTGCTGATATGTAATCAGTGAATATGAACATCTGCAAGGTGTATTCATTTAGCTGTTACATCAGACCACAATCTCTAAGAGACGAGTTTCAACCAGGGTCGTCCTTGCAGCTGACTAACATCGTCTCTTATATGACTCCACACACTGCCCATCAGACATTTTACTATCTCACCTCTTTCAGGATGTCTTTGCCACAGTTTGCCCCCTGATACTGGCTATAATTAAGAACTGTCTAATTAATGGAGTCATTTACCTCATCGTCAAACAGGCAACTGTGCAACTGCTACTGACGAAACCCAGTCGAGTCCTTGGTGACGTGAATAATCACAGACCAATCTCTAAGCTACCATTTGTCTCCAAGAACTTGAAAAAGTTGTTTTCAATCAGATTTTGCCCTATTCAAAAAACATCCGCATCCATGACACATTCTATTCTGGTTTTAGGGTTCTCTGCAGTACAGAGTGCTCTGTCGAAGGTCCACGACAGCCTCTTGTCCATTAATTCTTACTTGCCCTTCAGTATGGTGTCCCCCAGAGTTCTGTCTTTCAACTCTTTTCATTTTCTCAGTATGCCTGGGTTACATTTTTAAAAAGAACAGTATCTCATGTCGTTGTTTTGCTGACGACATCCTATTTTATCTTCCAGTTACACCTGACCGCACTTGTTCAGTGACAAGTTTCTTTAGTTGTCTTGACGATATCAAATGCTGCTGGCTAGAAATATCCTTTAACTGGATAGGAACAAAACTGAGATAATTATATTTGCTCCATTTGTTGATAATCTTAGCAATGCACTTGGCCCTCTGAAAATGATGTAGTCGAAAATCTTAGTGTCTCCCAACTCACAACTCAGTAGCGTTGTGAGTTGTTTATGCCAGTTTTTGTCAGCTCAGAGCTATTGTTAAATTAAAACCCAACTACATTTCAGAATGCACCTGCCAGGCTCTTAACTGGTACAAAGAAAAGAAAAACACCGTTTTCAATCCTTAAGTGTTTTAGGTCCACAATACATCATTGATAAGTAACATTTTCTGCCCCCTGCTCACTTGAGTCATCATCACAGTTGCTCCTCTCAGTCCCCCATCCACACCGTAAAACTAAAGGTGGATTCAGATACTGCACCCAGCTCTGGAACTGTCTCATGTTCCACCACTGGCAATTCATCTAGGCTGCACTGTGGGGTTTCCCAGGGTTCAGTGCTTCTCTTTACAATTTATGTACTGCTACAAATTGATGACTCAAAATTTCAAATTCCATCAACTGAACTCAGAGAAGACAGAGATACTTGTAATTACCATTAAATCCTCCACCACTCACTTCATCAACATACTCTGCTCATCTCATCACACCACAGTGTAGAAATATCAGCGTTTGTAATTAACAGCAACCTAACTTTGAAAAGCTATATCACATATGTCATACACATTTTTTTTTTCAATTCAGCAAAATTGCGTAAACAAAGCTATTTCTGTCTAAAAACAGTCATCTATGCTTTCATTTCATGGCGGCTAGATTACCGCAACTCCTTTTTCTCCATCTGCAACAGAACATAGATTCTCTCCTCTCCACAATGAATTCAAAATGCAGTCGTCACAATTTTACATTTACCTTTGCACTTGCTGCCTGTAAGTGTTGGAATTGATTTTAAATTTTTTACTTACCAAATTTGAAGTTCTGAACAGTTTGGGTCCAAGCTATATTTCTCACCTTCTCGCTCTGAATATACCATCATGCACACTATGGTCCTCAAATGCTGCTTTCTTTTATTATGATGTTTGATTTATGGGTTTTACGGTTATTGCTCTTTTCGTATTGTTTTACTGGACGAGTTTCTTATTGCTTTTCTGATTGTTACTTTAAGACTATAAAACCTGAAAAACCAGGCAGAGATTGTGGGTATCACAACGTTTGATGTGTCATGTGAGTCTTCTTCTGCACAAAATGGACCGATGATGTGTCGACTACTTTAAGCAGACAAGTTATTCTAATAGAGACCAATGAAGGATGTAAAAACAAATTACGGTAAAAAATGCCGTTGCTGCAAATGATGCAAGCAAGGAACGCTGGTTGGAAACTGTTCACTGTGTCAGTTACTATATTCGTCTAACCACTCAATGCACTCTTAATTCTATTTCTAACATAACAACTGCACATTAGCTCCTAACATGTAAGCTTCATCCATTTAAACATGATACTCAACAAGTGCATTTAGGTCTGAACCTCCATCCATCCATCCATTATCTATACACCGCTTAATCCTCACTAGGGTCGCGGGAGGTCTGAACCTAATTAAAGTAATTCACTTTAGGTTTTCAATAACTCAAAGTGAAAATTATTGTATTGATTCATTTGTTTTTTCCAAACATTTAATGCCATCAGCTCTCTCCCACTTTGGTCACTCTCTCATGTTATACAAAGCCTGATATGACAGATACCAACTAACCCTTGTGGATCAGTTTCCGTTGCACTATCAATGCTCCACCTAGAATTAAATGGCCACTACTAGTTGTTTAATATCCTAACATGTGACAACAGTACCATGGTGTAAAACAGTGTTAGCTAATGCCCTGCTCTCCACTAGTTGTCGTAATGCCAAAAATTAATTTCACTGATAGCCAATTATTTCTTGAAATCATAAGTGGTTTGCCTGAAGTGGGCACAACACTAAGCTACAAAAACTGCTGAAAATGTTTTATTTAGTTTGAATGTGGACATACACTACTGTTAAAAGCCATGATTGAATGTATAGTTTAACCTCCAGATTCACGGTTGAAAGGTTTCAAAGCTATTGATGAGAAAGTGGAAATATATTGTTATGATCCTGCTCTAGCCCCTGCCCTTCTTTCTCCTTCTTCCTCTTTTCTTCCTTTTCCCTTCTTCCTGTCTTTGTCATCTGTCTCTTTTGTATTATTCTCACTCATCCTGTCATCTCTCTCCCTGTTGTCTCTCTGTCCTTGTCTTGTCCCTCTGGCTCCCTCTGTTTGTGTCTGTTGGTCTCTGCGTCTGTCTGTCTGCCTTCCTTGTTTCACTCACCTGCCTAATGCACATCAGCTGCAGTAATCAGTTCACTCCATTCACCTGTTCTCCACCTCACCTCCACCTATTTAAGCTCTGTCCTTTCATTCACTCCCCGCCGGATCATCGACTCACATTCCATCACAGACTCTGTTTCCCTGCTTGGATTTAGTTCTCCACACCAAGCCCTGTGAACCCCTCATCTGCTTCAGCCCCTTGGACTCTCCTGCTTCCCCCCATCCTGTTTTTTCTCCACTTGAACTCTGTTTTGCTCTGACCTGTTTGTGGATATTCCCCAGCCTTCTGTCTGCCAGTTTTGATCCCCCACTAACTTCTGGATTCCCTGAGCCTGTCTGCTTTGCCCCCTTAGTTCTCTTTCCCCTGGTTTTGTAAGTACATTGTTTTGTTGTCTGGTTTAGTTTATCCCTGTTTGGTTTTTGTAGTTGAGCTGTGTGTTTTTTGTAAGTCTGGTTTGTAGTTCATTCTAGTCTTAGATTTGGTTTAGTTTATCTCCTGGTTTGTTTTCTGCTTTCTGTATTGGTTTAGTTAGTTTTTGTTAAAATAAAGACCTGTTTCCATTGCCACCTGTCTGTCATAGCTGTGCCTGCGCCTGGGTTCTCCAACCCCCCCACCCCCTGTAACATATAGAGACTAAGTGATTGAAGTATAAAGTATAAATAAATTAGGATAAAGATCTAACATTAAAGACCCGAAAGGATGCATTTTCTCAGGCAACTACTGAATAAGGTTTGGTCACATTTCTTGTTTTTATTTCTTTAGACTTGTCTGAAGTGGGAGGACCTCAGTTGAGAAGTGTGACATCTTTTTCTTTTTTTCTCTAAGCAACAATAATATACACTATCGTTAGAAAATTTGGGGTCACCCAGACAATTTCATGTTTTCCATGAAAACTCACACTTTTATTCATGTGCTAACATAATTGCACAAGGGTTTTCTAATCATCAATTAGCCTTTCAACACCATTAGCTAACACAATGTAGCATTAGAACACAGGAGTGATGGCTGCTGGAAATGTTCCTCTGTACCTCTATGGAGATATTCCATTAAAAATCAGCCATTTCCAGCTAGAACGGTCATTTACCACATTAACAATGTCTAGACTGGATTTATGATTAACTTAATGTTACCTTCATTGAAAAAAAACTGCTTTTCTTTCAAAAATAAGGACATTTCTAAGTGACCCCAAACTTTTGAACGGTAGTCTATGTTTCCAAACATATTTTTTTTGGCTCATTTTTCCTAATTCAGTTTTTTAATTCAATGGGGTTGCCAACCTGAAAGTTGTTCTTTAAGTTAACTGAACGTCATTGCAAATTAGTCTTACAATAAATTATACCGCTAGGTTTATCCAATAAACTAAGATGTCAATTAGTTTTAGCTGAGCAACATCCAAGGTGTTTCTTATCCAGGGGCTTCTCAACTTACGACAGAGTTCCGTTCCTACGGTGTGATGTAAGTTGATTTTTGCCATAAGTCGGAACTCTGGCGAAAATGTAACAAAGCTGTTACGTGCATCACGATATGATCAGTTCTTAAGAAAAGTCATGAATACCAATGACTTTCATGCATGTATGAATCTTTTTTGCAAGAAGATAACAGATTATTTTAACAGACTGATTGTTGATGATGTTGAGGTTTCAATGTTTATTGTTCAGTTTTGAGATTTACCTGATGTAAATTATTGTAAGACTGACTAAGCAGCTGGAACGGCGCGTGTCGACAACATAAGCAAGTTTGTTGGGATGAGCTGTTGGATGAATTGACATTGTGGGGAAGAGAACGTGGTGAGATGCTTGTACATTGAAAAGGTCTACATACATGCACAGACACTTATTATGACACAAACAGCTGAACAGAAAACTAGTTGAAACTTCGGTAAAAACAAAACAAACAAAAAAAAAAAAAATACTGTTCAGTTTGGTGTCTACTGACTCCAGCTGGCATATTCGTAGTGTTGTTCAGTCTGGTAGCTTGTGTTTTGCTTGTACTTTACTGCATGCCATGGAGTTGTGCTACACTACTTCCTCCTCTTGCCTTTAACCAAGCAATATCCATTTAATTCATTATTCTAATGCTGCAAAATGACACACAAAAAGCCTAAAATGTGCCAACATTAATCATGAAATGTGCCACAAGTGCTTTTTATATTCAATTCCGTGATGTTATATTATTGTTATTACTGGTGTTTTTGTGAAATTTCAAATGGAGGCTGTTATGTATGAATAAATAGAAATTCCGCATTCTCATTATTCATGGCACCAGGACTCGGCTTTGTTTCACTTTCAAGTTTAGAACTTAGAATTCATCATGATTCTCTGATTCTCAGCTTGTACCTATCGTGATGCCTGGAGCCAAACTGTGGTTATCATTGAGTTGCTGAGCCTCCTGTGCTGATTTCTTTCCCAAAAGTTGAGTCAGGCTTGTAGAGTCAGTTTACAGTTTATGGACTTGTTACGGCCAGCGCCTCCTACCCTGTGTGTGTGTTTTAACTATATATTGTGGCGATGCAAATAGGGCTGTGTGATCCCCACTCCCTGGTTGGACCACGACGGCAGAGGCGTGACTGCAACCAGGAGTCCTGCGATTGGTGCGGCGCTCACCAGGCTGACCAACTGAAAACTCTTTTAAAAGAGTTGGCAGTTCAACTGAACGAGGCAGCTGACTTCTAGCGTGTCATTCTGTGTTTCTGTGTGGTTGAGGCAGATAGACTGTGTGGTAGGAATTGAGTTAAAAACTGATACAGCAACATTTCATTTCATTACAGGTAGTTTTCTTTTGTCTAGTTTCACCAGGATTAGGGGTGCTGACTCCCATGTAGTTTTGTTTTGTGTCAGTTCCCAGGTAGTGAGCCTTTTTGTTCCGTTTTTTCTTTGGTCCACCACGATTGTATTGTAGTATAGTGTTAAGTTCTCCTTATGAGAACTCTTCTTGTGTTTTGCTGTTTTCTTTAATTTGAGCAGCACCCACCAGCCCTCTTCCTTAGTTTTGCCTCATTTGTATAGTATCTTGCACATTTTTGTTCACACTTTTCTATAATAAATTGATTTTTACCAACTACAACTGTTTATGTTGCTTCCCTTCCCCCCCGAGCCGGGGTTGTAACAGGACTCTTTTACGGACTATATTCAACAGCTTACCTAGTCCCTTGAAAAGAACAAAAGTTTTTTATTGGTTCTTTGTGCCCAAATAAATTATGGAACTTGCATTACTGCCAACATAAAAGAGACTATGTTAATAAGGTGAATAGGAAATCTTAGTTTTTCTCTGTTTCAACAATCAACAACAACATTTTCACTTATTTTTCCATCTTAAATTTAAGAACAGTATCAAAATGTTAATTGATACCACTATGCCAGAATAATCAGCAGGACATTCAATTAGTGGTCAGTAAAGATGAAAGCCACAACAAATTAAAAACATTGATAGTGTCAAGAAGACAATTGGATACATAAAGAAAATATGTGCTGTTGAATATCTGTTGATTGGACTAATACCTTCATGGAATTTGTCATGGACATGTTGACAGATGAGTTCACAGGAGAAAATGAAAGCCGTGGTAAGAGGAATAACTGTAATACGAAGCAGAAATCTAACTTCACAGATTCCCTAAAAGGCAAAGAAAATTTTTAATTTAAAATTGATATTTTAAGATAAATAAAATGAGAATAAGACAACAACATGACAATGATTACTGGTATTGGACAGAGGATATCATAGATTTCAGCTCACCGCCAAACAGATGACAACTGTATTTTGTCACGCCAGAAAAATCCCACAAAAGGTAGAGGAGAACAAAAACTGAGCTTAAAGAGTGTGTGTGTGTGTGTGTTAGTTGGACACAGATGTGACTCCAAATCAATCTGATGCTGTATATGTAGATAAGAACTTCTGACAAGTTTATTTAAAAAAATAATATAGTCAGCAGCAAATTCATCTCTTTTTGCCAGCTAATGACTTGTATGTTGTTACTGGTTTTACCAAAACTTTATTTAACTGTCTAATTGAATGGGGGAAGAGCTGTAAGGGGAATTTCAATGTTCACCAGTTAAGTACTAGAAACTGCTTCAAAGGTTTGCTCACTTTGCCCTAAAATAAAAACAGAAAAACATAATTGCTTTGATGTTTCCAAGTTTTACTGTTACTAAGCAGACAATTGACTTTTTGGGGAGATGGCAGGACATATCTTACAACCGCCATTTTTAGCATTGCGGAACACTTCTCCTTAAGTAGTGAGTCTCTCCCTTAGAACAGACTCAGTTTTAATATGTTGTGCCATACAATTTCTAACGGGGTTCTCTCATTATTTTCTCTAAAAATGCAAGAACATTCGATCAGTTAGTAGCTAAATGTCTCTGTTGGACTCACTTCCTGCTATCTCCTTTCCTCATTCTCAGCCAACTGGTTGAGGCAGATGGACACCTTCCCTGAACTTGGTTCTGTCTGAGATTTTTTTTTCCTCCTTCATATTCTAGGGTTTTTTTTTCCCATTCCTGCCCACCATTGCTCATAGAGAATCCAAAGGCATCTTTGGATTGTTGGGTTTTCTGTTCTCTGTTTAAAATTTGTAAGGCCTCTACCCTACTATGCTAAATGCTGTGAGATACGTTGTGAATCTGTGCTATATTACAAAAAAACAGAATTCATCTGAAGTAGTGTTTATCAGCTGTGCAAGCTCCTATGATGCTAGCTCTCCATTCACAAATCTGCTTTATGCAAACAAACAGCTGTTACTTTATTAAAACAACAAGAAGCTTAGTTTTTATTATTGACTACAGTAATACATATTGTTTATTTTTGAGTATGTACAGAAAAACACAGAATGCTTTTGACAAACACAAATGAAAGAATTCCAAAATGAGAATGACAAGTACAGTATAGCAAAAATGGTTAGCTTAAAACTAAACTAAACATATTGAAATCAATACTTACTGCGTTCCCAACGGCAAAAATGGGAAATTCTAAGCCCCGGTGCTGTGGAGGTGTAACGTTGTACTGTGCAGGCTTCTACTTGCACACCAGCCCTGTTCTCTCTGCTGTAACTGGCAGCTCTTTCTTCTCCACGGTGACCTGGACATCACTCAGCCCAGACTCCAACGCTGCTCCACCTGCCTCCCCGATGGCGGAGTGACCTTCCCACTCCAGGCAAGACTGTAAATTCACTCTGTTTTGCATGATATCAACAAAATAAAGCTTAATTTGAAAGATTTCCCATCCTGATAAGGGGAAGACAAATTCCTGCCAGTAAATGACAGAATAAAAGATAAGAGTGAACAGCACCATCCAAAGAAAGGGGCCTTTGCTGCTTTGCATCTTTCCGTAATCATGCTTCTGCTATACTTTATCATGGAACATTACAGACCAGCTGCGTTGCTAATTATCTGTGTGCTGTGTGCAGTTTACTGACATCACCTCACATCATTTCTGGGTAATGAGGATGAAAATTCCTGAACGGGCTCCTCTTGATGTCATTTAGCAATCCAAATGTGCTTTCTGAGGCTATGAGCTTTAAGCTGGCACTAAACACTGCAAATAGCTCTTTTATTTTCGTTAAGTTCGCCATAAGGCACTTTTTATTTTTGTGTGGATCCTCTATAGATATTTCAGCCTCGTGGCAGAATGGTCTGAAGCTGTAACTCCTTAAAGCACTCCAAATTTACCTGTCAAGGCTTTCGCTTGAACCTTCTCAGTGCTGACAGTTTTGTGTTGTAGATTTTGCAGATTTTCTAGTGTTGTTTTATTGTAAATGGAATGTCCTTGGGTTTTGAACAATAAAGCAATTTCAACGTGTTACAATAGGGCTCTTGTAACAGGAATGTTTCATGCTTGACATTTTAGAAAAATAAGAAACTATGAAAATAGTTACATGCCCTAACTTAGGTGTATGAACTTTCCCTCTTAATGTGTTGTTTCAAACCGTCTAAAACTATTTATTATTTGAACAAGGCCTGAAGTAATGATCTCTATCGTCATCATCTTGTGCCCACTTCGCTGAGTAAAGACTGTGAGATGAGGCAGAAAGCTTTGAACTTTAAGGACAGATTCATTTGTTAGAGAGATTTTAATCAGTTTCACAGATTGTGATGAACCAAACCTTGAGCAGAAATAATACACTATCCACCAGTGCATCTTATCTATTCATAGGAGCCCTGGCTACTTTGTGATTCATATCCACCAGATCTAAAATAACTTGAATAAGTCCTGCTTTCATTTAGAGAGCCGCAGTATTCAAGACTCCATCATTTAAGTCAATGAAATCCCCTGAAGTAGGGAATAGTCTCACTTCTCTCTGCAATGTTTTTCACTTGTTTTGATTAAACTGCTGCTTGAGACTGTACTGTTTTTGAATGCTTATTTAAATTTGTCACCACCAGCAGCAATAAAAGACGCAAAGCTTTGTGCTCATTGGCTGTGAGTTTTGAGAGACTTTGATGTGCAGCAGAACAGTCTGTTCAACCTCTAAAGACTCTTTATTCAGTACATCCTTCACTGGCTCTCCATCCACTGTAACGTTTTATGAAGTGCGACCGCAGCTGTTGCAGTTACACCAAAGGCGCAACTTTCAGAGGCGATGCAGGAATTCAAGGTTGACTGCTTCCTGGTCTGGGCGATATTACCCTCTCGAGGAAGGGGGCATCAATCTCGCTTGTCTGGAGGAACAAAAGCGTAAGTCTGCAGCCCGGGAGCTTTTATTTATTTATTTATATTTCCTCCCCGTATTTTTCCTGCCTTCACTTTCCCCTCCCCAACATCCTCCAGTGACTTTCATTAAGGACTCAGCAGTGTTCCACAAAGCTGCAGATCACATCAAAAACAAAACACACACACAAAATATCAGACGAAGTAGCATTCCCTTTGAAGGATGACTTCATGTGCACGCTCTGTGTGTGTGTGTGTGTTTGTGTTTTCCAAGAAGCCGTGGGACTCCTTTCCTTTGAATCCTCTGTTGGACTCAAATTGTGAAACATGCCAGAGTATTCCTGCACGTGATTAATACGTGATCGCTGCACCACGGGCATCAAGAAGGGAATTAATGTGATTTTAATCTCTGACTTTATCTACCAACCAGAGGCTTCACTTGGGTCATTGTCTCAAATTAACTTTAATTGACCGAAACATTTTAAAAGAATAAGTCAAGCTATGCCGCCAATTTTGTCATTTCATTTCCCCGCTGCTTTCAGTCATATCAGTTCCTGGTGTTGGTTTGTTCCTCTCCGCTCAGTGACCACCTCACTCTCAGCGGTTAGAAGACATGATTCATTTACTTGGTTGTGCATCCCGAGGCCTTATGAATATGATGCTGGTTGTCTCCGCCAGATCCTTTCTCTCTCATTGTACACTCCTTCTCATTACCATGAACAGCAATCGCTCTTTCACAAGGTCAGCCCCGTGCATGGGATGTCCAGCTACAGTTCATCATTCCCACTATGGAGAGATAACGAAGTCAGCTGTTTGTTAAAAGCAGCGCCATCCTTCTTGGTTCATTCTAATTATCCGGTCTGTCTTCCTATAAATACACTGTGGATCAGTCATCGCTGGGAGAGTCGAAAGGGGAAAAGGGAGAGAAATCAAGGAACAGGGAGGGGAAGTGGAGGGTGGAAAAAAGTGACAAAGCAAGCAGGGGAAAAGAAGCATATGGGAGGGGAGAGATAAGCAGAGGTGTGAAATCTGTAGGAAGACATGGCGAGAGGAGGAGAGCGGCTTGAGAGAAGGGATGAAAGAGGAAGAAAGGCGAAAAAAAAACAGGATACATTGAGGATCCAATTTCCCTTAAACTGCATCAGTTCTGCAGAAATAGATTATTCTCTGATCATTCTCTCTCCGGCCACGCAGGAGTTGTGTGACTGCGATTAGCCGCGAACCTTTAAAAGACAAATTTCTAACCTCCGAGCTTCTTTTTAGCGCTCATACAACTCTCCACTACTGAACGAAGCGCAGCGCGAGGGGGCCAAATGTTGTTTTATGATGACAGACTCCTCTGCCTTTTATTCGAGCCCTGCTAGCATTTTAGAGATATTTCAATAAACAGCCTTCACGCAAAGAGCGTCTTTAAGTAGACAGAAACAAAACAAGGCTGACAGCGCTGTGTGTGTCTTTTCTATTTTTTTTTCCTTTGAATTTGGTCATTATTCTGCACGGAGCTGAAAGGAAGCCAAGTGTGGCAGGTGAGAGCATCTCGACTAGACAGCTGTCAAAGCCACTCGGAATGCAGGGGCAGTGCAGGAGAGCAGCATCACCAGCGGAGGCCTCACCGCGCTGACTGGCGAGAAGCAGGTACAGTCAGCGTACGCCGAACACACACACAGCCGAGGAGTCATCCCGACACACACACCTGCATGGGTGGTTTCGTTGCCATGGTAACCAGTGATTGATCCCCTGAGTTATGCAGCGAGAGACAGAATATTAATGACGGAGAAGAAGCGGGGGCAGGAGGATGGAAAGTGACGGCATGGTGGGTGAGAAAACAGCTAATATACACACAGAGACTCGTGCTATTATACCTAGAGGAGGATCAAAGAAAACAGCATGTAGAGTGATTTGAGTTTGGCCAAGTCTGCGAGGCGACACTGTCACACTGCAGCCTTTCATGCTCGATTTCAAACTGCTGCTCACTTCTGATTGTGTGAATGGCTCTTTGTGCTGTGGACACTGTTGGTTATGACTCGTATGAGCATGTGGTGATTGCAAAAGAAAATCCACCCATCCTAAATGTTTGCCCATTCCACAAAGCATCTTTTTTTTTTTCCTTTTAGGTCGTTTAATAAAGGGGCACCCCAAAGATGTTACAGTAAACCTTGAGATGGCTCTACTCAGCCCATGATGACAGTTGTACATGTACTCTCTCTGGCTGCTCTGGAGGATCTTTGTTGAGTTTCCAAAAATAGTTCTGGTGATGTTTTCTCTCTGTATGTCTCCTGGAACGGCAGAGAGTCCAGCAGTGCTTTTACAGTCACTCCAAGCATGTTATGGCCTTTTAACTGAGTTACTTGGCTTTGTATGAGTCGCTTTGCTTGTGACTGTAAGACAAGACGCTCACCTCTGTCAGGGGAAGTGCCATATAGTGCCATATAGTTACAGCCTTGCTGTTTCTCATGGGTTAATTTTAGTATTCAAAACTCCTTGGAAGTTTTCAATTCAGTTCAATCTTATTTATATAGTGCCAATTACAATTCAGATTGTCTCAAGACGCTTTACAGACCCATATGCCTGAACCCCCAGAGCAAGCCCTAAGGCAACAGTGGCAAGAAAAAAGTCCCTTTTAATGGGAAGAAACCTTGAGCAGAACCCGGTTCAGATGGGGGGGACCCATCTGCTGCTGGCCGGCTGGTTGAGAGGGACAGAAGAGGAGGTGGGGCCATTATTGACTCAACTGCAACCAACAGTCAGGTGACAAAAATTCAAGGACTACTGAGCTGAAAAGGGCTGTGTTCACACAGAAGTGTGGAAACAAATTAAAAATGTGAGTAGTAAATTATCCACAGTACAAGTCATCAGTTTTTTTGTTAGTTTTTTTTTCCTGACTTATGGCAATTCTAAATTCATTATACTGTACAGAAACTGTTTGAGTTTGTTCTTCTTCTAATCATGGTAGTTCTTCTTCCATAGAGGTGCAGGACTTCATATTGCTGTCCATAGTGAGGAAAAATGTAACAGGAGCCAAAAACGCCCAGAAACAGTTTGGGCTTCAGAGGGTTAAATAACCATATAGGTCAGTACACATAAAAAATATAGATTGAGTCAACATAGGTAATGCAAGAAAAGCACTCAGAGAGTGCAGTACTCTGCCAAGGCTGCTCAGTCATTGTATCATTCTGACGGATGAAACCTTAAATAAAAAATGACCTTGCACTGAACACAGACGTGTTCTATTTAGACGTGCCTTCGAATCCTAGGACTGTTTTTTGTTTTTTATGGTTTTATGGTTTTCTTAGTTTTGTGTTTTATGGTTTTATAGTAATCAAAAATTGTATTGTTTTATTTATTATTCCGTCTGGAAAGCACTTTGGTCTTCTTCTATGTCGTTGGAAAGTGCGCTACAAATAAATTTTTGATTGATTGATTCTGTGCTATGCATGTGTACGTTATGTACGGATACCAAATCGCGTGACCTAAATATGCAGCGGAACAATTTGATCAATTGTTCCTTGTATCATTTCCGATGGATAAGTCCTGATAAGCCCACAGCGGTCAATTTGTAGTAGGATCACAATCATGTGGTGGTCAGCAGGCAGCTGATGTACTGTTCACTTGTCATAGCTACAGTGACGCCGTGCCGCTATCAGAAATCTTTAACAAATCCATGGATCCAGACTATAAGCCGCATCACTGCTAAAATCTAATCACATGGTCCTTGTGTAATTTCTGACCTTTCCTGAAAATTCCATCCAAATCCGTTTTTGAGTGATGTTGCTAACAGACAGATGGACGAACATACAGCGATCATCACATAACTCCACCGCGTTCTTTGGCGGAATAATAACTAATGTTGGGTAACAATTATCGATATTAATCTATATCAGTATTAATAATTTAGATCCTCTTCTGCAACACCTCCTGACCCTCCATAAGGTCAGGAGGCTCTACAGAGGAGCTGCAGGAAGTGTAGGATCCAACATTTCTGCAATTTGCCTCACAGTTTAGACTGAGGATCTCTCCTCCACTGCTGCAACAGTTTTGCTGCCATTCTATTTTTAATCAGTGTCTCGCAACTTTTTTCCGTTCATCATAAAACTTGTGGAATGCTCCTCTGAGCATGCATAAAATGCAATAGAATAGCAGGATTCAGACTCAAAGGCACAGAATCAAAGGTGTAGCCCTGCAGCCATAGACAGTCATTACTGTAATGATGGTTATTGCGCTAACATGAAGCTGTGGCTGCTTGGATGAACATCATTACTATTTTTCTCACTATTTTATTCAGCTTCTCTATATTTTAATATTGATTACCAGGCCTAACCCTATAATTGGATCATGGAGCTACATATACTGTATACATACTTTGCATAGCAGACTTTTTTTTTTCTTGAAGAATGAACCTTTTCCTACTTGTTTCCAGTACAATTTGTCGTTTCAGGTTGTAACGGTAATGAGGTGTCTGCGGCTGACTGTTATTTTTCCTCCTATAGTAAATACAGCGGCCATCTACCTGAGTTAACACTAATGAGGACAACAGGAGTTACTAGGGCTTAACCTGCATTATCAATCTGACATTATGCGTATGTGAAACAGAGAAAAGTAGAAAATGGCAGCATATGTTTACATTTTGCATTCTTTCATTCATTATATACAGTACATCCAGTTATTTGTCTCTGCGGGGCTGCAGCTCCTCGCACATACTGTATGGACATATAGATTTATAAAAACAAGACATTTATGATCACCAATTAACCTTTATTTAGACTGTCAGAGAAACTGTGAAGAAACCAAGAATGAGAACATACAAACTCCCTACAGAGAGCTACTGAGAATCCTGCCAGCAATTACTTAGAACTTAGATTTGATTATTGTTCTGAAAGATGAACAGTGCTGCTGCTGTCCCCTACACCCACAGGTGCTGTGTGGTAAAGGAAAATTTTCTCTTTAAAAATCTATTATCTCTCTGTTTATAGTCTGATCAAATGATTGACTGATGAAAATATTGATTCACACACTTGTTTTCCTCAGAATTCATATTTGCTAAGAGCAAAAGATGATATAATTATGGCAAATGCTATTAAAGTGAAGAATGGAGTTAAGACATCTGAAATACATAATAATGAAGGTTCTAGTAATGACTTACGTTTTGATGACTGCTGGAAGATCATAAAGTAAAACATGTATTTTTGGTGTGAAAACAACTCACATGCTTTATAGAAAAATGAAATGTGGAGTAATCAAAACATAATGGTGTAAACTTAAAGAAATGTAACTGTTAAAAATGTATAACAAACTTAACAAGAAAAGCACTCAGAGAGTGCAGTACTCCAACAACGCTGCTCAGTCATATAAGTTCCGACGAATAAAATCTTGGAAGAATACACCACCTCTGTTCTAGCCTACATAGCCTTTTGCACTGAAAATGTGTTAACCACCAAGACCATCAGAGTATTCCCCAACCAGAAGCCATGGCTGGACAATGATGTGCAGTCTCTGCTCAGGGCATAGGACGCTGCCTTTAAATCAGGAGATAGGTTGGCCTACAGCCATGCCCGCAGAGAGCTGAAGAGGGGCATCAGAGAGGCCCATGAAGCACATCACCGACCAGCAGCGACGCCACGCTTCCTGATGGCCTGAATGCATTTATTCCACGTTTTGACACCCCCTCCACCGGTGTACCAGCCTTGCCCATAGCACCAACCAACCAGATGTCCACCCGAGTCCTGTAATAACATCAGGTTAGGTCAACACTGAAGAAAATCAAGATCACCAAGGCAGCAGGTCCAGACGGGGTGCCGGGCCGGGTCCTGAAGGCATGTGCAGACCAGCTAGTAGGCATGTTTACGAACATTTTCAACCGGTCCTTACAGCAGGCTGTAGTCCCCACATTCCTTAAATTCACCACTATAGTGCCCGTGCCCAAGAAACAGGCAGTGAAATGCCTGAATGACTACCACCCAGTTGCCTTGACACCAATAATAATGAAGTGCTTTGAGAGGCTGGTCCTGCATTACATCAAGGACATCATTCCTGCTGATCTGGACATCCACCAGTTGCTTATAGGGCAAACAGATCAACGGAAGACGCCATCTCAACTGCCTGCACACGGCCCTGACCCACCTGGAGGGCCCCAACACCTATGTTAGAATGCTATTTGTTGATTTTACATCAGCATTCAACACCATCTCCCCCCATAAACTGATAACCAAGCTTGGCCATCTGGGACTAGACACCACACTCTGCTCCTGGATCCACAGCTTTCTCACCGGCAGACCACAGAGTGTCAGAGTAGGAGAGGTGACATCATCCACACTCACACTGAGTACAGGTGCACCTCAGGGCTGCGTCCTCAGCCCGGCCCTGTTCACTCTTTTCACAAATGACTGTACCTCCATCCACCCCTCCAACACGACAGTAAAGTTTGCTGATGACACCACCATAGTGGGATTAATATCTGACAACAACGAGACCCACTACAGGGAGAAGGTCCAGCACCTGGTCAGCTGGTGCTCTGAAAGTTACCTGGTGATGAATACCACCAAAACAAAGGAGATCATTGTGGACTTCAGGAAAGCCAGGAAAACATGACCTAATGATAACCGAATGCGCATGTCTTCTGTAGGGTGTGACCTAGTGGTCAAATATGATAACATGATGTCAAGATCTGACCAATAGATTCAGAAAAGTATAATGGTGTCAAAACTGTCTATCAGAAAATACATCCTTTGGACGTGGAAAAATGACCAACTCCCACAGCATAAAAGACAATGCACAGCTCAGTATCTTCAGTAATTCTTGTGGTGTTATCACTGCTAAGAACTCCTGGATTTTCTGTCGACAATAAATCCTGCTGCCTCTGAATGCTGACTTTTCCTGGTGATTTTTTGAAGATCTTTAAAGAGGCTTTTTGGTCATTTGAACATGGTCAAGTCTTAGACTCTGGCCCATCATTTGGAACTTAGCTTCCATTTCAGCACCACAGTTTGTGTCCTCACAGCAGATACTGTATATACCTCCGTGAAGGTTTAAAAGTGGTATACTCTCAGCATGCAGTGTGGACACAATCACTGAAATGGTGGGGTAGAACCACAATGAACAGAAGCTGCAGATAAGAGAAGTATCAACCATGAAGAAGAAAGTGATAAGTGGATTGTTTTTCCTTGGGCTGAAGAGGATTGTCTGCATGAGGGAACAGTTTATTATTAGAGAGGACATGTAACAAATGCAAAATGTGTCAATCATGAGTCTGTATAGGAACCAACACAGCCTTCAAGTCATTCAGATCAAATGCTTGGAATCCAGATGTAGAAAACCAGCCTGTCTCGGCAGCACATATAAAAATACCGCTGTGGCAACATGAAAGGATTTACTGTCAGTCATGCATTTTCTGCTCAAAAGGAATAAACAATATGCATAAATAATCATGACAGAACACTTATTACCCGGTACCTGATTTCTTACACACATGAATTATTAATGTTTCTTCCACTCTAAGCCATTATGGGTGGATAAAACTTCTTCTACAAAGAGCACATTTTTCTTTCTTTCAGGACAATAAGTCTCAGCATGCTGAAACCTCCAGCCTTTGACTGGAGGCCAGCAGCGCAGTAACCCCACAGCGGCAACCTGGAGACCCGCTAGCCCGCAACTCGTTTATTTTCTTCTGCTGATGCGCCTTCCCGCAAAGAAGATTACTGTGCTTCTGATAAAGTGTTTAACTTGCCACAAGGTCAACGTTATTCCTGCTCCAGATAAAGCAAAACATAGAGACCTGGCGCTCTGCTCGGGGCCTCTGAAGCCAGCTGATAAAACTGCACTGGGGGAAGGATTCTTAAAAAAAGATAAGAGAGAAAGAAGAAGAAGGCAAAGAAGAAGATGGCAGAGTTTGGGGAAGATGGATCGCCAGCTTCCACAGCCAACAGGACATCATCTGTGATTGCTGCAGGCCACCCACACACAAACAGCAGCAGCGACAGGCCGTTTACTTATCTACCTTGGCCCACTGAGCCTCAGGGGTCGAGGATTATTAGACATAAATGCTGCCTTTTCCCTCTGATGTGTGCTACTGTGTTCCACGCTGTTGTGTTCGTAATTGTCCTGTTTAAGTGTGGGGTTAAATTTGAAAAAGAAATAAACAACACATGTTATAGATATTAAATCAAATCCAATTCTTGTTGACTTTAAAAGCAACATCCACACTTACAGAAGTGTTGAGCTGTTTCTGCTGTGAGCAAACTTTTTCACCTGTCAGCTGATTAGATCCTTCAGAGAGTTAAATATTCAGTGTGAGGATTCGTGATTCTTATACAACAAAGCAACTCTGCCCTCTTCAGTCGAAAATCAGAATTGCACCAAACACACCTTGACTATAGCCGATAGAGCACAGGTAGAAACGATGGTTGCACCATGTGGAATTAAAGCCACTCTTTCTCTCTTTTTTAATGTTGATTTAAAGTGTATGGGATATTTTAAAGCGATGAATTGATCTGTCAAATATTCATCCAAACTATTTGCATTTTCATAATACATCCAGGTCTTAATGTGTTCATTATTCTGTTAAAATATCAATCATGTGTTAAAAAGGATTTTTAAAAAATAATGTAATAAATTTTAATGGCTTGACTCACTGTAAAATTATTATGTATCTCAGACTTTGAAATAATAACAATGAATATTTCATTTTTGACAGCAGGCACTGCCTCTGATTTAAATGTCAGTCAAATAGAAAGGCAAGAAAGTGGTGAAAATCACAAGGTTTGCAGAACACTGAGCACTTTTTAACATTTAATGAATGCATGCAGGCATTACCATTTTAATGTGGAGCTTGGATTACTGTCTGATGAATGTATTTAATCAAACTGGGGAAAATATATCAAGTCTAGCAAGGAGTTGTTGACCTTATTTGTAAGGGACAAGAGCAGTCCACACTGTGGAGCGATAAAGATCAGGGGAAGTAGGGTTCAGTGAGTGTTCCAGATTCTTCCAGGGGGCCATTTTATTTGCCATCTTGTATCAAGAGCTCCAGGATTACTGTGCTCAAGGAGCTGTGAAATCTCTTCTGACACCTCGAGCCACTGAAACAACTGGTGTCCGCATCTCTTATCGCAAAAACACACACTGGCCAGCGTCCATCCTGAATAACAAGGAGACAAACCCCCCCACTCACTCACACACACACACACACACACACACACGCATGCAACCTCTCTCACACACACACTCCGTCAAAAGAATTGGGACCTGTCCTTTTTAGGCTTCTAAACACTAACCTGACATGCCACCAATTCAATTTGTGTCAACCGCCGTCCCTCCACCCATCCCCTTGACAACAGCTACAAAAACAGCAATTCGTGTTGACAGCAGTAAGGGGAACACTTACTTGACACATTGTCGTAACCTTCCCTAAAACAAATGTCACCGTCAATAGCACGGCCCATCTCAGCTGACACAAGCCATGTCCAGTCTTTCAACGGAGACATTTAAAAACTAAAGATGACACATGAGCAGGAGAGGAGCACAGAATCCATTTAAAGCCTGCAAATAGAATTGTGGACTTTTGTTTCTGAATTTTCTCTGGGTAATCCTTCATCTTGATGGCAACTTGGTTGGATTTATGTAAAATACGAAAATGTTTTTTGTGCTCTTATAGGAGAAAGTTGTCCGAGAGAACACAACAAATAAAGGCTTATATTTTTGAGGGTTTAGGCTTCCTGATAATGAATAATTGAAAAAAATAAACACCCTGTGCCAGTCTGAAAAAATTGTTTCTTATATATAAGGAAAAACATTCTGCTGTAAAGTGTTGCCTCAAAATGAATGTTTTCATCTCTTATTTGAGCAACATAAAGGTCAGTGGGGGGTCACTCAGAGCCCCAGAAGATCCACAAAAACACACAATATCCCAGCAACCCACACATATGCTATTCAAAAAGAGGCACTGGGATGGAACAAAAACACCTAAAGCTGATATTTATTAGTTATGAAACATCTCTGTTTCAGTGGAGATGTCACAAATTAGACCTTTATTCTTCTTCTTAGTCCATATAGTTCCCACTAAGCCCCACTTAACTCCAACCTGAGGAAAGGTCTAAGACTGAATGTGTGACTGTCCATGGTCCTGATCATTACCACCCCACAGATGATGAAGGTGCTTCTTTAAGAATTCACCAGAGCTTTCACAGATATTCTCACATGCAGACAAGCATGTTTTCACAATTAATCACTTGGTCTTTGAACTGTTAGAAAAAGGGTGAAAAATGCCCAACACAAAGTCCCAGTGCTGATCATTTATATAGTTAATCTTGCATTTTAATTTTTTTTTTTTTTTTTTTTTTGCTTGAACAGCACATAGAGGTGACTGCCATGCTAACACTGGTAATGGTTGTAAAGGAAACCAAATGGGTAGAACCTTCACAGTTCATTGATTTATCTGCTAAAAATTCATCTTCGTGTGTCAAAGTTACATATTTAGAAGTTGTTTTTATCATGAAAAAGATCTTTTCGAGCATTAATATGTTTTAAATTTAACTCTACCCTGTTGTTTCCTCTAGAATGTACAAATCTACATGATCCCTGCTTCTCCACCACTAAAGCAGTGTGAAACTTCACACTACAGACTGGCGACTTGTAGTATTGGAGTAATTTAGCCATATATGTCTAACCAAAAGCATATTCTGAAGAATAAACATGATTCAGAGAGCCCCAAGCTGACAGGACTGTTTCCTTAGGTTTGACACATAATGTACACTACCATTCAAAAGTTTCACTTAGAGATGTCCTTATTTTTGAAAGAAAAGCAGTCTTTTCCAATGAAGATAACAATAAATTAATCAGAAATACAGTCTAGCTGGAAACAGCTGATTTTTAATGGAATATCTACATAGGGGTACAGAGGAAAATTCCCAGCAACCATCATTCCTGTGTTTTAATGCTACATTGTGTTAGCTTATGGTGTTGAAAGGCTAATTGATGATTAGAAAACCTTTGTGCAATTATGTTAGTACATGAATGTAAATGTGAGTTTTCATGGAAAACATGAAACTGTCTGGGTGACTCCAAACTTTCGAATGGTGGTGTATGTCTATGTAGTTTTGGTAGCCCTAGAAGCTTTAGTGTAAAGCAGCTGGACTTCTTCTTTAGGTTCATGAAGACGTTTCACCTCTCAGTATCTTCAGTATCTTCAAGAAGTCCAGCTGTTTTCTACTGATCCTCCTCAGGTTACGTTATATAGTCTGACTCACCAGATGTAGACTGTATGTATAAGCCTGCCATTTTCATTGCACATTTTACCCTATTTTGTTAGCCTTTTGCAATCTGCATGTTACTTTTTCAAAATCCCCTTCACTATGGAAAACAATGACCTCCAAGCAGCAACCTAACACATTGAATATTTCAAGTTTTGCCGAAGATCTGGACTGTTCATTGAAGTTGCCCTGCTAGTCGTTTTTTTTTCTGTGAACTAGACATTTTAGTGACAGTTCTTTTCTATCTTAGTGCAAATGTTGCAACATAACAATTCCCCTTCATCACTATTACACTGAGAGCATCTCCTTTGCTTAGCTTTGCCCAAGATTGTGATTGGTTTAAAGAAATACAAAATAAGCCGGATCATTTTTCTCCTACAGCAGAATGACTATTGTTTGCAGCTAGTGCTGTGGTCATGTGGTTATGTGACTAAAAACTAGTGAATATATGCTCTGAACTGCACAGTAGTCCATGTAACAGTGGCCAAGACATTTCATTCACAATCACAGTTGTCACTTGTCTGGTGGCACTAGAGGAAAGGTTAGAAAATCACTAAAGTCTTCAGAATTCACCATTTAGAAACTATTATAAATGTTGGGCCACCCATTAGGTAGATCTTTTGATGAATGCAGTTGAAGGATACAGCAACAAAGGTTACAGGTTGTGACACTTTTGGTTAAAATTTAACAGCAGCAACATTTAGGGAATTATATGACATTATAAAATTAAAAGGAAAATGCTATTATTAAGTATTATGGACAGATTGTTTGCATGAGTTATTCCTGTCAAAATTTAAGTGTGTCACCAGAAATTTCCATTATTTCAATGTCAAACTTCTGCCTGTCTTCCTTCCTCTTATTATGTTCTTTTTGTGTGTTGATTTGCATTTCAAAGAATCGAGCTCAGTCTTTTTCACTAAATTTCCAGAGACAGTGCAGCTCCAGAGAAAACCATAAAAAAACCAAAGAAAAGAAAGCAAACTGTATGCATGATTGCACCCTGACAGCCAATCGGCAGCCTGAGTCATGAGTGTAATCAGGAATGGCTGCTGGATCTGCCATGTCCTGCTGGCGAGCTGCTGATTGTCCACTGAAGGAGGTGGGGTTGGAAGGAGGGAACAGCTCAGTCAACGAGATTCATGACAGCTCCTTGCTAGAACCTTGTGGACTGATTACACGTCCAAGGAAATGCATGCGGATATTAAATCAGGACGGCTTATTGCCATGCCACTGTAGGGCCGAGCCTGAATGTGGGCAAAATGCATCCGCAGCTAACCCCTGTAAACACTTGAGGCAGTGGGAGAATTACACTTCTATGAGAGCTCTGGATGGGTTAGGCAATCTTCCCTTCCGTGGCGATGATTAATAGTGATGGTACCATAAATTGTTCCATCTGAGAACCTGTTGTTTTACACTGGGAGGCCACTCTGCTCTTGGGGGCAGTGGTTGGGTAAGCAGACAACAATGGAGTGCAGATCCTAAAAAAATGCACTCACCCTACAGGAGAGCCAGGGTCGATCCATCAGGACTGATTGCCACTTGCCATGCACGTATTTTTTTTAAGGCCTTTGAAGTAAAAATTAGCTCCCTGAGATCAAACATTACAGAGAGAAACATGGTAGCATTATTTCTAATTCTAACCCTGTATGCTCACACAGCGTGGTTGCTGTCATCTGTACAAAGGAGTCTCTATATTTAGCTGACTGCAGGGCTATCATTGTACTTGAGTCTGGTCCCCAGACCATTTTATGTCCTCCTTCACTTTTCACAACATTCTGTTTATTTTTATTTTAGCATTGCATGTCGCAGTCTGAATCACTGTTCCAAGTTGGCGCAAAAATATGGACTGCTTGACCTTAAGGTCTTTGCTTGTCCCGACATCTCTTACAGTACATGAGTAAATGTACTTTATTGCTCTCCATCACATAGCTGCAATTAAATGTGTGAATAAAAGGGAATGTCATTCACTGCAAAATCTACTTAACATATCAATTTGTTCTAATTTTTCTTATTAAGTGTTTTCAGATTTTGTGTCTTAAAGGGTTTAGTTTTTGCATTCTAGGAACCCCTTGTTTATCTTTGCTTCATAATTAGGGCTTTTCACTCTTATGTAAACAGGCCTGAAGTTTTGTATCCTCTTCGTGTACTTTTTTTCCTTCCAGTGAAGGTGTTGGTTTGCGCCTTTTCAAACTAACGGCTACATTAAGGGATTGTTTACATTCTCCTTAATTTTCCTGAGGGATTCTTATTTCTGATTATATGTATTATTTCTGATTGTACATGATGTCTTCACATGTCTGAAGAAACATCTAAACCTTTTTAAAGCTGCATGAATAAATATTTGGCCACTAGTGGGCAGAAAAAAAAACATAAAACTGGTGAACACACAGCCATCACGTCTGATGAATTGTAAAGGTTTTTATGGCGAATGTTTTTGCAAACAGTTGCCTACTTCCATATCCAGCAGGTAGAATTTGATTTAAATTGGGCACCCTGACAAAGTGTTAGTCCCATATGTATTTACCAGTATTTTAGTCTCCATTTACTTCTGAGAAATCAAATTTGTCTTTTAAGCTGTGAAGTTCTTGTCAGACATGAACTACTGTAACATTGATGGCTTCATAAATCTGTTAAAGTAGTGGCATTCTGTAATTCAGACATAGGTCACTTTTAAATGTATGTCCATCACAGCTTCATTCAGACATACCTGCACTGTGACAGAGAGACTCACATGATATTTCTCATCCTTGCAAAATTATCCTGTACATAAAATGATGTACAACACTTTGTAATGCACTAATACACAAAAGACAATCTGATCAAACTCTCCAAATAATGAATATGCTTAGTTATTTAGCTAAACATTGATAATTCTGTCCATGTATGATCATAATCTCACTACTACTTTACCAGTAATAAAATTAAAATATTCCAACAGCTGTGGTGGAATTCAGGACTAAACCTGGGAATGACTGCATGTAACAATCTCCTCTCAGTCTTTAAGAAAAGACTAAAAACCCAGTTTAGGGAACACCTTTGCACTTGACAGACTGCAAAAAAAAAAAAAATTAAATTAAATTAAATAAAAAATGCCTATCACCTCTCGCACTGCTTGTAGGCTCCAAGGTCCTATTATCACACTTGAACTTGTTTCATAGCTCTTATCCAGGTTGTTTTCTCCTGACTAGATCTTTGCTTGTGTTGTATCTACTCTCAGATGTACATTGCTTTGGATAAAAGCGTCTTGCTCGATTTTGAATTTGTAGAACTGTAGAACAAATGAATTAACTGCAGCAGAGAAACTGTAAGCAGAGTGACTTGCCATTAGATCCGGGTCAGCTCAGTCTCCATGTCAGGGATAATTTATAATTATAATTAATTAACGCAATTACTGATGTTGTTTGACATGTATAAATAAGGATGACACTCTTGCTTGGAGATGCTCATATGGATCCTGCTGCTATTTCATCCTGCAAGTATTTAATAAACTGAGAGGAGAGCTCCTACAAACTAAACTTTAGCTCCTGTTAACATTTTGTGAAAACCAACATTACATTTATTGTTAATTATACAATTATTATAAAATATAATTAATAAATTGCAGTTTCATATTCATGGACACATCAATTTGTAATAGATTGCAATTGTATAGCAAAGTCAATGGGAACGTTGTTTATTTGGTGTTCCCTGAGATGCTTATGGTCCAATATTGGTGCTTTAAGGTGGAACAAGCCTTCCCCAAATGATTTCACACAGTATGAAGTATGCTTCTTGAGCTTCCTGTGCATTGATACGACTGCGTGCAGTTATGTTACCAGTACTAACCTTGTAAGATTAGCAACTTTTACAAAAAGTGACCAGTGCGCTCATTCAGACATGAAGCCGACACATTCAGATGCCATCAGCAAATCCCCCAGAAAGAAACACATGTCTGAAAGGGGCTCAGAAGTTACCAGTTTGCACTACATCGTAGAAAAAAGTTTGTACATTTTACAGTGAAAATCTTTGAAATCATGAGAGTAAAAATCTGTAAACTCTACAACAGCTTGATTCAGTTTATATAACACTGAATCGCTGTAAATAAGTTAATCAGGATTTGCTTTTTGTTTTATTTCTCTTGAAAAAATTTCCCTACTCTTACACAGCTATTTAATGTAAAAATGCCATTATATGCATAACATCCAATACTGTAATTTTTGAATTCATTTCTCAAAAAGAATTCATTATTTCCCAGTTAAATGTACAGACTGATAATGGAAACATGCCATGATATTTGTAACAAGTAACATGATGATTTTTGTGTTTATTTCATGTTAAAAATAGTACTTTTGTGTTAAAAACGAACATATGCTTTAATATTTATGACAGCTTTACTATTTATGACAATTTTTACATATATATCAAAAAAATATATATATATTAAATGTTAAATACACTAGATTAATGCAGAGGTGGATAGCATTTATATATTTCAAAAACCTCAAGTAGCACAGTTTCTAGAACCAATATTGCCTTTTACTAGGCCCTGACTTTCTGCCACTGTAGCCTTGGCTCAGCCTCGACCCCTTCAGGCCAGATCTGGCAGACTTGGACTGAACCCAGGCCCTCAAGAATGTAGCCAGTAATGAGTGATAGTTTTATCAACACATAAAAATAGAGAATCTGGCTGCAGCTGAGCTCCATCTCTGACACTGAAACTGAAACTCGCACGGCGTGAAAAATCACAGTGACACACTCTTTACTTATCTGCATGATAAGTGTTATAGATTTTGGTGTTAGCTTATTGATGAACTGACTAAAATGAGTTATTATGCACTTTGCCAATTGCCTGTTAAGCAGAAACTCCACAGCACTCAATCAAGCTGTGGCCAAGAGCAACACTTTGATCAATGGAGACTACAATTGAGATTTTTCTGTAGTATCAAGCTTCTTGGCCTGAAGCAACTGCTAACTGTAGAGAAAATTTAATCATGTGCAGGGAAACTCTCAAAGCAAACAGCTGAGAGCTCACCGCTTACTGCTTTCAAAGGTTGAGACAACAGAAATAAAACAATGTGTTAAAAATATAACAACTGAACACTATTTATTTACACTTCATTTTTCAAAGCTGGCATAAATAAATCAAAAGTACTTTACAAACAACAGTGGTGGTACATGTGGGAATGTGATTTCAATTGAACCTCACAATGGTCCATTTGATTATAAATCAAAATGCTCAGTCTTTAATATCACATCAAATATATTATGAGAGAAAGAGCCTCGTTAAAAAAGACTTACTTTGACATTAAAAAGTAATAAATCTCGATACGCTTGTCAGTGAAAAGAAGCTCATCTGTAACCTCCAGAAGCAAACATTTCACATTAAGATGTGATCATATGTCGTGTGATTTGTCACTTTTGTGCCCTCACCCTTCATTTTGTATTTTCATAAGAATGAAAAAGGGGAGCAATCTGACTTATCACCTTTTACAGATAAAATACATAGTCCTTAAAGACCATCTCTTGTAAAAATCCATTTTTTCTAATTATGTTAAGACTGTCACACGGTGTTTCATGAGTGTTAGCAAACTCATCAGAAGCAACAAGAAAGCAGTCAGTGCCAAGCCTGAGTATTTCCACCGTGAAACTGCAGTGTATCATTGCCAGCCTTAGAAAACATAAACTTCCATTCAAACGTTTGGTTTCACCCAGGTAATTTCATGTTTTCCATGAAAACTCACGCTTTTATTCATGTGCTAACATAATTGCACAAGGGTTTTCTAATCATCAATTAGCCTTTCAACACCATTAGCTAACACAATGTAGCATTAGAACACAGGAGTGATGGTTGCTGGAAATGTTCCTCTGTATCTCTATGTAGATATTCCATTAAAAATCAGCCGTTTCCGGCTAGAATAGTCATTTACCACATTAACAATGTCTAGACTGTATTTCTGATTCATTTAATGTTATCTGCATTGAAAAAAATGCTTTCCTTTCAAAAATAAGGATATTTCTAAGTGACACCAAACTTTTGAACGATAGTAGATATTCAGATGTTCAGGGTTTCATACACAACAAACCTAAAGATCCAATCCTGTCACCTTTGAAGATAGGACTTTTTGGATTCTTATTCCTGTTTACAATCAGTTATGTGGTCTAAACATGCTTGGCTGTGTTAATCCAAAATTACAACTTGGCATTATCTGTGATTCAAAAGTTTGATTCGAATCCATTTGACAATTACGTGGAAACGCAGCTGTTGTCTAGTGCAGCGTAGTTTTATAGTGTTTGAGCAGAGTAGTAGGTGAGCTGGTGTGCTGGAGCTGCAGCGACTAGCAGAAATGTGAGTGGAGAGAAACATTGACCTCGTATATCTGCATATTCCAGAGGAAGCAACAGTGTGGAGTTACATCAAAGCCATTATAAGGCAGAGGGGTATTATTTTTTATTTAAAAATTCTTATGTTTGCATGTCTAATACATGGAGAGAAATTTCAAAGGCTTAAATCAATGACTAAAGAGGGACTTCAAAGCTGTCAGTGTGCTTCTTTAGAAGTGTTTGTTGGATGATTGAATAGCCTCCAAACATTCCCCAGGAGAGACCGTGTGAAAATGTGCAGTGTTAGCCACATATTTAAATGATAATATTATGGTTGTCTTTTCACTAGAACATGGCCATTTTGAACTACACGCCCTTTTAATTTCCAAGATGGTCACACAACACGTTGTATGAACTTGTTCTTATTGAGCATAACTCAACCTTGCCTCCCTGTGGGGAACATGTACCTGGTGCTTGTGTTGGTTTCTTCTACCAAACACAAAGATGCAAATAGAATCAGGTGGATGTGAGGTGGTGAATTGCTGATGTACATGTGGCAGTCTGTTTTTGTATGCCGGAACGCGATCTAACCCCACAACATCCTGACAAGGAAGAAATGACATGGATTAATGAAGTCTATGGAAATGTTGTGAATGTCTTCCACAGATTTGTATCGCAAGCAATGTTAAACCAGGAGAAGCAATGTCAACAACTTACCCCATGTTGACTCTAATTTGTCAAAGTGAAGCATCAGAGGACTAATGACAAAGAGATGTGTGTTATAGATTACACTAATGGCTGCTCATTCTTTTCCAAAGACAAATTATCCACAGAGAACAAAGTCCATTTTCGCACTAATGTTAGAGACTTTAAAGCTTCTCTTAAAGACTGAGGATCATTTGAAGCAGTAACTAATAACTGTCCATATATGACCTTTGTGCTATGCATGCTCTTGTGCTGTCACTAATATAAGACTGATTTTTCATACAGCGACAGGCATATTAAATGTGTTTATGTAAATTTGCATATATCAGTGTATATATCGCTCACAGGAGACCGTATAGATATTACTTTGGCCTTTCCATCACATGTATTATAAATTAGATGGCTCTATGGCATTCAGTGGCGCAAATACACCAACCGACAATTTGTCAACAAATGCCAGTTCCACGTGTCAGAATTCCATTGAAGCTTGAAATGTTTTTGCATGCCTCATTACCAACCTGTTTTACATGAGGAGGGGTGCACACATTCTCCAGACTGTGCCTGAAATAGCACAGGAATGAAGCTTTTTTAAATTCGTGTCACTTTTAAGTGTTGTAGCCGATTATCATGTCCTCTGGCCAACAACATCAAACAGCATTTTCAACCATTAGATGAGTCCTTCTGCAACTGTACTTGAAGAATATTACAGGGCTAATACATCTAAACCAGTATGAGCTAAGATGCCTTTAAGGCAGGGGTGTCAAACTCATTTTAGTTGAGGGGCCACATTCAGCCCAATTTGATCTCAAGTGGGTCAGACCGGTAAAATCACAGCATAAAACCTATAAATAACAATAACTCCAAATTTTCCCCTTTGTTTTAGTGCAAAAAGGTACATTCTGAAAAAGTTCACACTTAATGAACTATCTTTTTGCAAAACATGATGAACAACCTGAAATTTCTAAAGAAAACTAAGTGCAATACCAACAACATTATGACTCAGTTTATCGTTTACACATTACAACTTACAGATCACAGCATGTCTACAAAAGGTACAAAACATTTAGTCACAAAGCATCAGGAACTGAACAATATAGCGTTATGCAATGTGTCAAAATCTACAAATTATTCTAAATTTACATTCATTTACACATCTGTGTAGTAATCCTGACCACCACACTATAGAAACTAAAGTGGGAAGTATAAAGAAAGAAGGCTCGGTTATCCCCCTGCCTTGTAAATGTGCTCAATTTATACACGAAAAAAACACATAGAAGTTGTGGCAGTACAGTGTACATATCTAAAATACCAGTTTCTTTTACTGAAAAATTGCACTTCATGTCGTCACTGTACTTTGTCATCTCGCGGGCCGGATTGGACCCCGTGGCGGCCCGGTTTTGGCCCACCGTCGTATGTTTGACACCCCTACTTTAAGGTGTTTAATTAGACCAGTAATAGGAGATGTAGCTCTTATTACATTTAGCAACATAAAATGCATATATATACTGCATTCCGAGGTTTTATGATTTTTACTGCCTATTGCCATGGAAACCATGTGACCAGCCTGTAGGAGTCAGTTTTTCTGTTGCCCCATGATCAACCTTTGGTGAAGATAATCATATGATTCTAAGAGTCTACATGTGATAAATTTGTAATCTAAACACAGACACACTGTGTTGCATGAAGATGGTGGATCAAGCCTCCTTCCAAGGCAAAACTTTTACCTTTTATGTGAATGAAAGGTTTAACACCTTAAAATTCAGCCAGACGGGAAAAGACTCCAGCTTGATCAGAATGACTGAGGTTGTGGATCAGTTGGATGCTGAATCTATTTCATCCAGTCCTCCTTGTCTGTTATCACAGATATCGATGGTGTGAGCAGGTGTTTGAACCGTTATGCTGTTCTCCAGTCTTTTGTAACGTTTTTAGTTTTGTGTGTGGATATTATCCACTCCAGGGCAAAACTGCTGATGTCTTTGATGGTGTGAATCCATTCTGAAATAATGCATTTCCTCCTTGGCTTTGAAAAAACCTATTTGAAGTGAAGCATTTCTCTGATTCATCAGATATCTTTAGATTTCTGATTGTCTATCAGTCTACTGTGGACTAACATTGTAAAAGGGAAACAGTTCATTCTGAACTAGTGCATGTCTTCCTGCATTTGAAGAGGGAGTGGGATTGGAAACCTTTGAGGATAAAAGAAGAAATAATCTGCATTTGTACCAGCATTTCTACTGTCTGTCATTCAGGCAGAATGAGATAACAGAAGAATGTTATCTGTTCTTTCTGCTGGTTTCTCTAACCTCAGCACAGGTTGCTTCTGTTCAATTCAATTCAGTCAGTTGTATTTATATAGTGCTAAATCATAACACAGGTTATCTCAAATTGCTTTATGGTTAAGGCCTCAAATATTATAGAGGGAAACCCAGCAATTTCCCTATTGAGCAGCACTGTGACAGTGTCAATGAGGAACTCGTTTTTAACCGGAAGAAACCTTGGACAGAACCAGAATCAGAGTGGATGGCTGTCTACTGGCTGGGTTGCGTGGAGAGAGGAGAGGGCTGTGCATGTGAGGTGGTCCTGGCACCAGCATGTCACCACTCAATGCGATTATTATAAATCTCACAATCAGTTACAACTCAGTTTTGTCAGCATCTGATGCTAATTATTCCAACTGATTACATACAGAGATGTATTTTGGTGAAAGTTTTGCCCTTTTGTCAAAGTTGTTTTTTTAAATGTTATTTAATCTGTTTTTTGTTTTTTTTTTGTAAGTGTGTGTGTGTGTGTGTGTGTGTGTGTGTGTGTGTGTGTGTGTGTGTGTGTGTGTGTGTGTGTGTGTGTGTGTGTGTGTGTGTGTGTGTGTAAAAGTATTTGAGGCCCAAAATAATAAATAAAACAAAAATAATAATAATTCAGATCTATCCTCGGTCGGTCACATGATCCATGTAGACGTCCCTCACTGCCCTGACGTGCCCAGATGTGCCCTGTAGCTCAGCGCTAGCCCTGCTGGTCTAGAAACTGGAGACCCGAGGGAGGACTTCAACAACTGATGGTCCTGATGCTGAGGAGGTTCTGCAGCGGGATTCATTTGTGTACGGTGTATTTTTACAAGATGACTGACCATGTGAAATGAGCATCCTGTGTGTCTGACTCTGCACACACCTCTCATCAGTTATAGCCGCTAGTTAACCACACAGCCTGCTGAGAGGATAAAGTCTGCAAGGCTTCTTTTTGTTTCTGTATGTTTCTGTTGTCATGGGCAAAGTGCATCAGAGAGATGTATTATTTTACTGTCAGTGAGTTGCAGTGTGTTTCCTGTTTCTAGAGGCAATGAGGCATAGGTTATGTTATTTCACTAAAACTATGTACATGCATTTTCACATAATTTTGGACTATTGCAGTATAAATACAATAACAATAATAATTAGAAGAATTTGAATTGTGATTTTCTCAACCTCTCATTTAAAGATATCAGTACTTGTTTATAACATTTGTATATATAGACAAATTAAATATAATATGCATAAATATAAAATATATAACTTTTATAACTTTGCTGTCTTGCGCAAAGTGGATAGTCAAGCTGAATAAAAGCACAAATATATTTAAATACATGACTTCTGTATTATTTTTTTTTGTTTGTTTTTACTTTATTATTTGCACTACAAACAATAGAAGGGGCAGATTATGAATCAGCACCAAGGAGCAAATCCGTGGCTATACAGTATATGTCTTGAAAAGGTATGAAATTTAAAAGCAAGGACTCCAGGAACAGCAGCCAGAGTTAAACAGTCCAGTGTCTGATGGTGATCTAAATTCAACTTCAAAATAGTCATGATAATAATTTGAAAGGTCCAATGGTGACCACATGAGGGTTTGAACCACTGACCTTCTGCTCAGTAGACCAGAGACTTAACCATTGTGCTACTGCTTCCATGCTACATGCTTCATGAACATGAGTTGCTATGATTCAGCTAGTTATATTGTAAGGTGTGTTTCAAATTCGTGTTCCATGTGCCCCCTTTTAACTTTGAGCACCTGCCCCTCCAAAGGTCTCTGCACGGCCCTGGTCTGGAATAGAAGTAAACTGGTAAATTGTCTGCACTTACATAGTGACTTTTAACTCTAAGTTCTGAAAGGTGCTTTACAATGTGTTTCACATTCATCCACTCACTATCATGCACCAATGGTGACAGAGGTGCCATTCATGATGCTCGTCTGCCATCGGGAGCAACTACTCAGTGTCTTGCCCAGGGCTGGCTAACCTTACAATTGCCCACTTTACCACCTGAGTGATGGCCAAGATGGTGGAAGGTCAAGTCCACACAAGTCTGACTCACTAGATGTAGGCTGCAGGTAAAAGCCTGCCATTAGCCTCTCCTGTCCAGCCAGCTTTCACCTCTCAGAGACGACGAGCACAGGGTTAGGATTTGGACCATGCAGTACAGCCCTACTAGTGTTTTTGTTATTTTTTTTCTCCATGGATTATCCATTTGAACGACAGTCCTCACCAATGTTCCACCACAACAATTCCACTGGTCACTATTATGAAGAAACACCAAAGCTGCATCCTTAGTTAGCTTTGCATAAGACCATTGTGACTGGTTTAAAGAAATACAAACAAGCCAGAGATTTATCCCTCCTGTGGCAGAATCATACAGAAGTGCCAAATCACTGTGTATTTCATGTTGGACTGGCTGACCAAGACAAGTCCAAGTAGTCTCGGTGGTAAAAGGCATTAGGGGCAGTGACTTCGTTATCTTTGTCCAGGAGTACCCCATCCTAGGAACAACTAGCATACTGCACAGAACCTGTGTAATAGGTTCTGTTACATGGGTTGAGTGTAATAGCGTTTTTACCCTTAACGCTAATCGACCAATGTCAATTAGTGTTAAGTGTAATAATTCAAATAAATACATTCATCAGATATGCAGTGTATCATGAGATGATTAGCCCATAAAATAATTTAAAAACAAGAAAAGCACTCAGAGGCGCAGTACTGCGCCAAGGTCGCTCAGTCGTCTCATTTCCAATTGATGAAATCTTTAATAAGAAGTTATCTTGCAGTCAGCACAGTCGTGTTATGCATGTGTACATTATGTACGGATACCAAATCGTGTGATCTAAATATGTAGCGGGCAGTGGGAATTGATGGGACTTGGAAACACCCCCACAATTTAATGAATTGTTCCTTGTATGATTTCCGACGGATAAGTCTTGATAAGTCTGCAGCAGTGAATTTGTAGTAGAATCCTTGATCCGTTTTTGAGTAATGTTGCCAACAGACACAAACCAATGCTGATCATCACATAACCTCCATTGTTCCTTGGCGGAGGTAATTAAAAAATAAAACAAAATCAGAGTATGCTGCATTGCTCTGGATGAAACTGTAGTTTTTAATTAAAAGATAAAACTAAGAATGTGGATTTACACCACAGACCGACTTATTTACATTGAACAAGCAACAGACCGTCTCCGTGACGCGCCATCACGTTCATGCTGCTGACGTAACGTTACGTTCATACTTGCGTGAAGAAGTCCTTCCGGTGGTCACGTAAGGTAGGCACCATGCGTAAACAGTGCAAATAAGAGGCAAAAGTGGGTGTACCGCAACAGGCAAGGTGTTGTGTGGGGTCAGAACTGGTTGTACACTAACCGCATGTTTCATCCAGGACAGAAGCTTGATTCTTTTTTTGCTGTTTGTTCTTTTTTCACCATGTTTTTTCGAGCAGGATGTCTTTCTAGGGCGGCATGGACCGGTTGCCGAAGGTCATTCCCATCAGTTTGACTACAGTAACACCGAGCTAGCTAGCTCTTTAAATCAACCAAAGGCCTTTATGAAAAGCACTTGCACTTGTTAAAACGTACCGCTAAAGTTATGAAATGATACATTATTGGTGGACGTCGTTTTCTGTCCATAGCAGCCACATAAGCTTGTCTACTCACTGCCGCATGCTCACCGCCCGCCAGTGTACCATAACAACACAAAGCAATTCAAAAGGAATCCATTTAAAGTGACTTACTCTTTGACAAATACGCAAAGATTGAAACAGTTTGTGATTCAGTAGACGCTTCTGGAAAATTCGGCATACATATAATCCATCAGCAGAGCATTATTTAAAAAATATTAACCTTTACCATTGGTATGTTTGTTATTGACGTTAGCTAACGGTAACTGTTTTGCAGTGGGAGTTGGTGACAGGAATTAATTAGATGTTGAAATGTAATTGAAACAAGTACTGTGGTGTGTATCAAATGCAACCGTATTTTAAAGAAGCCGCTCACGTTTCATTAAACATTGAGAACTGTGTTTTACGAAGCTCACATTAATGAGCGTTTCCTTTTAGAGTTAATGTTGCTAAATCCTACAGGAGTTTGGTTTGGTGCCTGCGAACATTAAGTCAGGCCTAAATACTAGTGCAGTTAAGAGCATGTGTGCTCCTAATCCTGGATTACCCAGCGTATAAACCTCACTGCTCTAATAGACAAGGCGTTTTAAGAAGTGAAACAACGCTAGTGAAAGCGTAGTATAACGATCTAACAATGGACATGGCTATATTCAGAGCGTCAGTCATCCTGGATGTTATTTTGATTCAGATTTATTGCCTTCACTTCGTCTCCTCCTTTGGTTTTTTCACGTTTCTAAGGTCAATGCATGGACATACTCTGTGTGTCCACTGTATTCTCATGTACAGCTTTAGACCAACTGGTTAAAGTAATGTGCTCCAATATTTTGATCTGTCTTTTTTCAGAATGGGGAATTTAACATCCTCCACTGCTGGAGGTCTGTCCAGCACAGCGTGTGTACAGTATGTTCAGGTAAGTGCATGTTTACAGATCTGTTAGCTGCAGTGAGTCTGTTACAGCAGTGTGTACGAAGGCTTAAAAGATTTAATTGCAATTTACCTAGCAGATGCTGCAATTTGGTTATTTACACACTACCAGTCAAAAATTTAGACACACATTCTCATTTAATGTTTTTTCTTTATTTTCATCACTGTTTACATTAAAGATTGTCACTGAAGGCTAGAAATTCCACAGATTAACCTTGACAAGGCACATCTGTAAAGTGAAAGCCATTTCAGGTGACTACCTCATGAAGCTCATCCAGAGAATGTCAAGGGTATGCAAAGCAGTGATCAAAGCAAAGGGTGGCTATTTTGAGGAATCTAAAATATAAAACATGTTATGACTTATTTCACACTTTTTTCTTTACTACATAATTCCATATGTGTCCATTGATAGTTTTGATGCCTTCGGTGAGAATCTGCAACATAAATAGTCATGAAAACAAAGAAAGGCCATTAAATGAGAAGGTGTGTCCAAATATTTGACTGGTAGAGAAATTAATAAAATAAATTAAAAACGTGATAAAGCATTACCACAGGAGATACCATCAAAAGTGTGACTGTCACACAATTAGGATTTAGCATTTATCAAAAATTATAAAGCCATTCACACGGCAGTTCATCCTTTGATGCACAGCATGGGTCAAAAGATACCCATATTCCATTGAATATGGTTCACTTTTGACTAATGTGCATTAAAGGGTTAAAACCATGTCAGGTGCACTGCAGTATGTATGCCTTAAATTGCAGACTTTGTCTCGGCAGATGTGTTCGTTGGCATATTTTGTCAGTTTATTCCTGTATATTACCTTCTGTCTGTGTTAGTCTGCGTACTTTTTAGTTGAAAATTTGCTCTTACCCCATAACCTAAACGTAGTGTAATGTGATACTGATTGCTAGACCGTTGCTGGTTATTTAGGAAGCCCACCTTTACAATGAATTAGAATTTTACAATTAATACATGCAGTTCTATTTTATGCAACTTCTATTTCATAAGTATAGTAACAGTAGGGGTATTTTAATAAAAGGCAGAGTTCAGATTCCCCTTGTCTTGGCTCAGCAGCTCACTTTAGGTCTGATATGTTGAAACTATTTCTGTGTTCTACTCATCTAATTAACTATTTTTTTTTGAATGACCTTTCAGGAGGTGGTGACACAGAACTGCGTTGTTATATTTTCCAAGACCACCTGCCCTTACTGTAAAATGGCCAAAAATGTGTTCAATGAAATCGGTGCGACCTACAAAGTAGTTGAACTGGATGAGCACAATGATGGGAGGAGACTGCAGGAGGCCTTAGCTCGGATGACCGGTGCCAGAACGGTAAGAGATCACGTCATATTTTGAGGATTAGAATTCCAAATAACTTCACAGCCTGTTATTTTAGCATCTAATTAAAATAATCCAAGCATTCATGGTTGACAGCTTGTTTGTTCTGGCAGCTCTGCGTTTAAGTTAAATTTAGGTTGACTTGAGTAGTGTTTTCTTTGGGGCTGCAGCCAAGAATTAGAACTTCATCTTGACTCAGAATAGCTGAATCTGACTCAAGATAAAACCCCAGAGCAAGTTGCATCTTTTATAGTAGTATAGTCATCACTCTGCTATTACTCTTTTAGTCATTTTCCCATATGAAATTGTTCTGAGAACATGTTGTAGAAAGGCTGCCCATACATCAGGACCCTTAATAGAAAAATGCAAAATAGTTTTTAGATGTACGTGAGTTACAAAAATATGCATTTTGTTTAATATGATCAGTATGTTTAACATTCAATGCCTACATACAAACACTATGAATTTTGTTAGTCTCTCCTCAGTAGTCAGTTTAACTCCTAAAAGCTAATTTGTGTGTGTCAGAGTTACATATAAAGAAGCCTTTTCTGAGACAATAATTGCTTTTTGCCTTTAAAAGTGGCTTAGATGTAACCTAGAATGCATAGTCGCCTCTGTCTTTACCCACAACTCTGCTGTAAAACGACTCTACACTACACAGTGGCCAGTTATGATATTGGAGTAACTGAGCAGCACGTTTGAACCAGACACCAATTCTAAAGAGGAATAATGGTACAGGTTATCATTTGGTTTGTTTTGGTTAGGCTTGTTATGTATCAAACTCCAGAAGTCTGAAACTGTTTTGGAGACTGGAATTGGTACACTGCAGTTTCAAGCCACAGCATTGTCAGCTTATTACTCTGCCAAGGAATGCGGCAAAATTATGACAATTGCCGTTGGTTTGTCCGTCTGTTTGACTGTTAGCAACGTTACTCAAAAATGGACTAACGGATTTGGATGAAATTTTCAGCGAATGTCAGAAATGACACAAGGACCAAGTGATTAGATTTTGGCAGTGATGCGGCTTATAGTCTGGATCCACAGATTTCTTAAGGACTTCTGTATCATTGTGAAATAGCGGCAAGGTGTCACTGTAACTATGACAACAAGTGAACACTGCGTCGACTGCCTGCTGACAATCACATAATTGCGATCCTACTACAAATCCACCGCTGCGGACCACGAATATTGTTAAAGATTTCATCCGTCGGAAATGACACAGCGACTGAGCAGCCTTGGCGGGGTGCTGCTGTCTGAGTGCGTTTCTTGTGTTACTCTTGATATGCCTTCCATGCTAACATGTTAAAAAAATAAAGCTTGATTTTCACAAGAGGGAATTTAATTCATTTTACAAACTGAAATAGGAACAGCTCAGCTGTTTATTTCAGATTTTTATCTGATTAAGTGATTTATTTTAGAACAAATGTCATAGTAACTGCATTTTTGTGACAGTTGCCGAAGAATTTTTAAAGAAACAGTGGAGTTGTAATTTGAGAGTAAACTGCAGGAACAGACATCAAGTCAACTCGTTTTCTCTCTTCTTCAAGTTAGATATACACTACTGTTGAAAAGTTTGGGGTCACCCAGACAATTTCATGTTTTTCATGAAAACATAATTACATAAGGGTTTTCTAATCATCAGTTAGCCTTTCAACACCATTAGCTAACACGATGTAGCATTAGAACACAGGAGTGATGGTTGCTGGAAATGTTCTTCTGTACCTCTATGTAGATGTTGCATTAAAAATCAGCCATTTCCAGCTAAAATAATCAGTTACCACTTTAACAATGTCTACACTGGATTTCTGATTTTATTTATGGTGTCTTCATTGAAAAAAAAAAACTCCTTTCAAAAATAAGGACATTTCTCAGTCTGTCTGTGTCTGGCTTGCTTGCAGCCACTTCCAGGACTATGTTCTGTGACTTTGTGCCTCATTAAAGTGAGAGGGAAGTGGAACATTTATTATGCGTGATGAATGCCAAAAGGCAACAGTGTTTATAACACAGTGCGTGAGCAGTAGCATCCTCTGTGGAGACCAATCCAGACCATACTAGTGCTGTCACTCCTCATATGCACACATAACTTTGTAACTGACAATTATTATCTAGATCACTCAAGGTTTATTATTATTATTATTATTATTAGTAATAATAATAAAAAATAAATAATAATATATTTTATTTTTAACACACTTTTCACTCGTCTGAGTCTCAAAGTGCTACAAACTAAAAGCAAAGACAATTTAAACTAGGCTTACAGACAGTTAACTAATAAAAGGTACAGATTCAGCAGTTAAGATAAGATAAGATAAAGTTCTTTATTTCTCCCCACTCCAGGGGAAATTTACGTTGTTACAGCAGCTTTATTTACAATATATACAAGGGTGAAAATTTTTTTTTTTAACAGAAAAAATAAAAATAAAAATAAAGTTTAAAAGTGCAAGAATGTGCAGTGCAAGAATGTCAGTGCAGTTACAAACTTGTTTTAAACAGGTAGGTTTTTAGTCCTGCTTTAAAAGTTTCCAGACTCTGTGCTGCCCTCAGCTGGATGAGGAGTCTGTTCCACAGGTGTAGGACAGCTGAGCAGAAATCTCTGTCCCCCATGGCGCGGAGTCTGGTGGTGGGGATGTGGAGAAGCAGTTTTTCTGTTGTCCTGAGTCTACTGGTGGAGGATTGGGAAGTGATCAGTTCTTAGAGATGTGCGTGGCCGGTAATGCATTTATGGTCAGTAGCAGGATTTTGAAGTCGATTCAGGATGAGACAGGGAGCCAGTGTAGGGAGTGAAGAATGGAGGTTATGTGGGCATATTTGCGGGCTCTCATTAGGATCCTGGCAGTGCAGTTCTGGATGCTCTGAAGCTTCAGGAATCCCAATGAAGAGTCCATTGCAGTAGTCCAACCTTGAGGAGATAAAGGACAAGTTACTCTGCATTTAGTTACAACCCTGGACTAATACAAGATGGGAAAACACTGGATTGACTAAAACGTTGATCAGCTGAGCAGATTCATTACTGTAAAGCAGGGGTGTCAAACATATGGCCCGCAGGCCAAAACCGGCCCTTCAGAGGGTCCAATCTGGCCCGTGGGACAACTTTACAAAGTGAAAAAATTACGGAGAAGACATCAACTGCAAATTGGACGTTTGTAAAACTGAATTTCAAATAATTTGTAGACCTCGACAAATTGTTTTAATCATAAAGTAAAACAGTCTATTGTTCAGTTCCAGATACATGTGACCAAATATTTTGTGCCCTTGTAGATACACTGTGATCTTTAAGTTATAATGCAAATGTGTAAATGATAAGCTGGGGCATAATATTGTTGAAATTGAACTTATTTTTCTTCAAAAATTTCAAGTTGTTCATAATGTTTTGTAAACAGCATGCACTAGAACAAAGAGAAAAATTAGGATTAGGTTAGTATGCTCTGATTTTACTGGTCTAGCCCACTTGAGATCAAAATTGGATGTATGTGGCCCCTAATCTCAAATGAGTTTGACACCCCTGCTCTAAAGTTTGCAGGTCTGGATTTTAAAGTAAAACTATAATGTGAAAAGTAATGTGCCTGAGGCTGTGACTTGAAAGATGCTCGCAGCTAGAAGGCTGCTACTTGAGGATGTCAGGTCACTCATGCAACTTTGAATCAATCTTTCACGCTGTGCTGATGTCATGGTGTGATTTATTTGTTCAGGTGCCGAGAGTCTTCATCAATGGCAACTGCATCGGGGGCGGCTCCGATACCAAACAACTCCATCAGCAGGGGAAGCTGGTGCCCCTCATCGAGCAGTGTGCTCCCTGCTGCGCTGCCAGCAGCTCCGACGGCTCAGGCAGCGGACAGTTTGAATCTGCTAAATGACTAGCCGTTCTTATCGTGTTTTTCAACCCTGTATTTATTCAGTGCTTGCTTGATCTCCTGCTGCAAGTTGTACATTGTGTGAGCATGTTATTTATATATCAAAGTTCACTGGATACTTGATGCTGAAACTACACACATTTTCATCCAGGGATGTACAGTATTATTATTGTTATTATTATTATTATTATTATTATTAAAGGCTCCATCTTTTAAACAACAACTGTGAACAGTGGAACTGCTTCTCATACTTTTCTTCTGCACAATTGTTTTATTGATATGTTTTACAGCTGAAAAATATGATCTTTCACTGAACTGTGAACATCATTATGTACTGGGTCGTTTCTGTTGATGGTCCATGTCTTGCAAGAGCAAAAAGAAATGCATTTTGTATATTTAGCACATTTTAATTGTGCTCTTATTCTGACATTTTAGTTATTTGAATAACTATGTGAATAAATGTATTAATTTTGTATATTTTTACAATTTTTTTTTCTATCAATATATATGGGATTTTGGCATTTGGTAGTGTGTCAGAATTTCTCTGATATTGGGTGTGTTGTTACTTTACTAAACAGGTGAATTGATGCGAAATCGTGATGCTGGTTTGTGTTGAAACTCAGAGCCACTCAAATGTTGTTAATGCATTGAATGTATGTGTATAGATATGAACAAATATGAATTAAAGTCCGTTATCACTTTACAGTGTCTGTCTTTGCGTGTTTGCAGAGGAGTGCTCCTTTTGTACACGTCCTCTCGTAGGAGGGCGGATATTGGTCCTTGTTAATCAGAAAGCTATTGTTTACTCGTGAAATTGTTTGTTTTCTTATTTGACTTTACAAAGAAATACTCGAACAATATATTTCAAAAAGTACAGTTTTCGCAAATGTTTAGAATTATTTTAGCCACCCATTCGTCGCTCTCCGCGGTGTACGCTTCGTAGCAAAACGCGCGCACCCATCTTGCCCACGTTGCAAAGCACCGCAGTGAGGTCACTCCAGTGCTTCGGTTCAATTAGCTCGACTAGCGGGTACACTGCTAAGCTCGCACATTAGCATCTTGTATATGTGTTCGGTAGGTTGAAAAAACAGCATCGTGAAGAATGGCTGGAAGCGCAGGCGAGTGGTGTCTGATGGAGAGCGACCCCGGGGTGTTCACAGAGCTCATTAAAGGGTTTGGTGAGTGACTCGGAGGCTAACGTTAGCTGCTCATTCAATGTAACGTGGCTATCAGATTGCGCAAGCTAGCTAGCTAGCTGCCCTGAGGCTAATGGTAACATCCAATTTAGCAACCAGTGATTCTCTTTGTAAAAACGGAACATGTAATTATGCTTGAATTATCACATGCCACGCAAACGCTGTGTTTTTTTTAAAGGTTGCATGTAATAATTGGGCCTTTTTTTGCTAACTTACTAAGATAAGCTACATGGCTAGCATTACTCAGCGCTCAAAACAACGGCGCGTAAACAAACCCTCTTGAATGATGACATTTGCTGTGCTTCGCTCCGCTGTCAAATCGCCGCCGAAAGATGCTTCTGACTAAGTTTGTTGAAGGTTTATTCAGGTGGAGCGAACTCAAACAGTGTAAATGGATGTTTGGTACTTGTCATTGTCAGGCTGCAAAGGAGCCCAGGTTGAGGAGATATGGAGTATGGAGCCAGAGAACTTTGACAACTTGAAGTATGTTCATGCGTGCGACTTTATTATCACTGCATGCTTCCTCTGAAGACAGACTTTTTAATGTATCTGTTCTGTCCCAGACCAGTTCACGGGTTGATTTTCCTGTTCAAATGGCAGCCAGGTGAAGAGCCAGCAGGATCAATCGTCCAGGATTCAAGACTTGACCACATCTTCTTTGCAAAACAGGTATATTCAGTTTTGTCATTGAAAGCCCTTTAATATTGCAACACCTAATTATTTCATAGTCTATTTATCATGTAACTTGAAGGGTTTTAAAGTTAACACAGTAATGAAAAACAGTAATACACACATTTCGACACGTAAAGATGGCAGATACAGGAATATGCTCAATTTGATACACATTAAAAAAGAAGAAGAAGAAAGCAACTGAAACCAAGGGGTGTACAGAGGGGGACCAGGGTGAAGCCACAGCATCATGGTGTGATTAAGGTTCCTGGTGGTTGGACTGAAGTTGGGGCGTTTTTCTACTGTGAAATCTGTCTTGCTGAGCCGGGCCACTGCCAGTCTCTGGTTAGACTGATGGAGGGCAAAGGGGCTCTGTTGTCCCCTTGTTTAGGAAGCATAAGAGGCAGGGGGTTTGGGGTCTCACACCGGAGAGGCCTGTCCTGCTAGTGGGAGACTCTAACCTGGCAAAGCTCCCTCCTATTAAAAACAACTGGTACCTGCTCACTTACAGTCCCAAAATAAAGATTCAGTTCTATTTTTCTAAGTAAGGATGCATCAGGTTATCACTGCACTCACCAGAACAAAAGAGAAACCCAAGTGTAATTGCAAAATATTTTTATCTTTTCTGCAGAGTAATTGGATTATGAATTAGCTAATGAATTGCTACTCTTCTTAATCACTGGGCCTTTGACATTAAGTACACAGCTGACTACAAAGTGCAGGGAGCCTCCCCCCTACTCTAATAATAAGAGACTTATTCTTTCCAAGGCAGTATAAGATGATCTTGTTGCATATTATTTGCAGGAAATAAAGGGTTTATCAAGTTTCTGTCTACACCCTGTCTGCACACTTTTACATTTATAGCATGCATCAATAAGAGTCTGTCTGATTAGCTATTTAGCATTTTATCCTTGTGTTTTCAGGTCATTAACAACGCTTGTGCCACCCAGGCGATAGTCAGCGTTCTGCTCAACTGCTCCCATTCTGACATGTTGCTTGGAGACACACTGACAGAGTTCCGGGAGTTTTCACAGAGCTTTGATGCAGCTGTAAGTTATTGCCGTTTCTTTCTTCATTCTGCAGCTAAAAAAAAATGTAAACAAAATATTGTTAGTATTTTTTGTTTGAACTGCTGGTGTAAGTTTCGGAATTTACTTGTCAAGACATTTGATGATTTGTCGTTGTGATTGAATATTTAAATTTTTATTCGAAGACTGTCGACATTAGCCTTAAATTTTAATGAAGTAAAGCATTTTAAAATGAATGTTAGTAATGCTTTCCCCTTTGGAGCATTACAGCCATTTAACCCTGTGCTCCCAGTATTGGCAGTTTGATCCTCTTAACTTCACATCTGTGACGACTCAGTCCTGCAAGTGTTGAGGCGAAACACACAATATATGATGCTGGTTTAGGAGTATTTTTACCTCAAATGCATTACTTTGTGCTGTAATGTACTGATTTTAGTTGAAGCCCACTCAGAAATTACAACATTTAATTATGAAGGAATCATTTTTTGTCAAAGCAAGAAATTATTCATTTTACCGTCATTAGTTACTGGAAATTTAAAAGCAAAAGGAACAAACGGCGAGTTCCATACAGTCCTTTATGCCTCTGCAGCTGTCAGGAAAGGGTTGTACAGTCAGCGATATAATCCTGCATCTCCTCCTCAGATGAAAGGTTTGGCTCTTAGCAACTCTGAAGTGATCCGACAAGTTCACAACAGCTTTGCCAGGTAAGCTCCTGCTCATATCGTCTCCTGCCGGAGAGACTCTGTTTGATTGGCTTCATGTTATTTTTAGCTTTTAATACGAACTTGGTGAAAAGTGACTGGCCAATTTGTTGCTGATACACCAGTCTACTTTTGTGAAACTGAGTGCATCATACATTGACTAAATAACCCACCTTCCTCATGTAAAGTGCTTTCACAGATTACGTTGCAATAAATTTAATTGAGGACAAAAGTACGTAAAATTCATTCATTGGCTTGTGTGTGATGTGACTTTCATGAGTAGAGTATTTTCCTGTTCTTAAATTTGTAGATTTTTCTTGATTTACTTGCATAATTATTATCTTTTGATTAAGTAATTGCGTGTTTTTGTGTGTGCAGACAGCAAATGTTTGAATTTGATGCCAAGTCGTCAGCAAAAGATGAGGACGCCTTCCACTTTGTGAGCTATGTTCCTGTAAACGGCAGGTTATATGAGCTGGATGGACTGAGGGAGGGACCAATCGACCTGGGTAAGCATAAAAATACAATCTGTTATTTTTCTTTTACTGCTTTCAACATAAATTGGTAGCTTATTCTTTAAAGTCCCTGCTGTGCACAGCCGATTTTTGTCTTCTTGGCCGCGGTCCATGACCCATAAAACTGCCAGTTTTATGAGGATGTACAGTGTGTGTGCAGTTACTGCAGGCGTCCATACAGTATTCTCTTTTTGTTTGTCACCAGGTGCATGTAACCAGGATGACTGGATCAGCGCAGTTCGCCCAGTGATCGAGAAAAGAATACAGAAGTAAATATCTTATGCATAGCCAATTTAGATAGAGCCGCTATCGATTATACTTTCTAATTGCCATTCATTGTTCCCTCTTCAGGTACAGTGAAGGAGAGATCCGATTCAACCTAATGGCCATCGTATCAGATAGAAAGATGATATATGAGAGGAAAATTGCAGAGCTCCAGACTCAGCTTACTGAGGTGAGTGGCAGCAAAAGAGCTGAATCCAGAGGAAACATGACAAAGAATAATTGATTGTTTTGCTTTCCCGCATGAAAGCTACATGTAAAATGCATCAGCAAGGAGCTTCCAAATGCTGGAAATCATAGCTATGCTGGGATTAAGCTAAAAGCAAAGAGCGGTGTGTTTTGTGGACTCCATCCAGTAATCTGTTTTTCATATTTGTCTTGCTTCTCTCGAGACGCTTGACAGGTACAGATGTTCCATTGTTTTGATGAAACCAGGTGTAATGCAGCCATCGTCTATTGAATTGCAACGTTTAGAAATGAGTGAAACATGTAGTAAAGCTCATGCAAATAAGTAGTGACTCATGTTTGGGATTTAGAAAAAGTCAAATGTTTTAACATTCAACAGGTTTGGAATTAAATTAAAATGCCCATCTTTTAGGACAATGTTGAATCAGTTGGTAGTTGTCACTATTACAAAATACACTACCAGTCAAAAATTTGGACACGCCTCCTCATTTCATTTTTCATTTTATTTATTTATTTATTTAATTTTTAAAATGGGACAGTTCATATTAATGTACATTTCCACATAAATACGAGAGATTGTAGCCACTCGGCTAATTTCCATCTCGAGTCCCATTGGAAGATCAAAGATAAAGAAATTACAAATAACATAAAACCATAACTGAATAAAGACATGCAAAAAGGAAAAACAACAAGCGATAAGACGTAGTGCACATAACAGACAAAAGCTGGGAGACCAAGGCAGCTACCAAACAGTGATTAAATAACTTCTACACATGATTATATTGCAAATATCTCTTTGTTGTTACTGCACATATCCCTCTATCATTATTGCACATTGCTGTACTGCACTTATCCCTCTGTCACTATAACATAAGATTCCACTACATATATCCCTCTGACACTATTACACATAATTGTATTGCACATTTCCCATTGTCACTATTGCACATGATATTGCACATTTCTCTTAATCATTATTGCACATATCCCTGTCTACATTACATATAACTACCCTATACATGTCCCTTCTAACACTATTGCACATATCCCATTATCACTATCGCTCATGATCATTAAACACTATTACACATGACTATATTGCACAAAGCCCACGTCTATACATTTAAAGGTTTTTCTTTATTTTCATGACTATTTCAATTGTAGATTCTCACTGAAGGCGTCAAAACTGATGAATGAACACGTGGAATTATGTAGCGAACAAAAAAGTGTGAAATAAGTCAAAACATGTTTTGCTTTGATTACTGCTTTACACACTCTTGAAATTCTCTGGATGAGCTTCATGTGGTAATCACCTGAGATAGTTTTCACTTCACAAGTGGAATTTCTTGCCTTCTTACTGGGGTTGGGACCATCAGTTGTGTACAGTTTGGTACACAGTTCACAAACCTATTTGACAACTGTTAGAATCTATATTATGGCAAGAACCAATCGGCTAAGTGAAGAGAAACGACAGTCCAAACTTTTGACTGGTAGTGTAGCTGTTAATCTTTTAACTTCACCACAAACTGGAAATCCTTGTTTCACTGACCTCTTTTTGTGGTTGAGAGCTTTAGACTGTTGCTGCACCCTGTTTTCTTAGCAGATGTTGCAATAACTAACCACTCCTAATAATTAAACACAAGGCGTGCTGATCACACCCCACCATACCCTACATCTGCACAAGGAGCAGAAAGATGAAACCTACTGGAAGTCAGCAAAAAGAAGGTTTTCAGAGAGTTGAAACCTGGAAGGACTACAAGTGTTGCATACAGATTGTACAAATTGACTTAACATATTGAATTTTGGAACATTTTTATTGCCATACTGGTTATTGGCAATAAAATGCATACATTTTCAGTTTATTTCCCCATGTTGCTGTTGGAATAAAACCAGCAATTGAATCCATATTGGAATTTTGTCAGCCGCTTCAGTTTAATCAGAAGACTCATCACCATCTGTCCTCATATTGATTGTTTTGTTTTTCATTATTTGCCATCTGAACTATGGAGAATATAACCTGGATAGAAACCATTTTCCCTCTTCTGTTTTCAGGATGAACCAATGGACACAGACCAGAGCAGCACGTTTCTTAGCTCCATCCAGTCAGAGATTGCCAAGTACCAGCTCCTTATTGAAGAGGAAAATCAGAAACTTAAAAGATACAAGGTGGGATCCTGCTCAGCGATATCTCAATTCCATACAATGACATTTTGTATTTCGTGTGTCATCCGTTTTGATGTAGAAAATACCCATACTGGCCTACAGGAAAGACAACTTTTGAATAAATGTGGACACGATTGTAAATGTAAAGGTGAGCAGGATTTTCACCCACGTGTTTTTTACAGATTGAAAACATTCGACGAAAACACAACTACCTTCCTTTCATCATGGAGCTACTGAAAACGCTGGCAGAGTATCAGCAGTTAATACCTTTGGTGGAAAAGGTAATTTCTTTTTTCCCCCTTTCTGCAGCTTTCCACAGCCCTGTTTACTTTCAGTCCATGAGCGTCTCAGAAGACATAAGCACCTTGACATTTTCTAACATTGTTGGTTGTCCCTCCATTAAACATGCACATTTTAATAAGGTATTTGGGAGCCACCAACGGGCAGCTTTTAGAGGTATTCAAGGACAGATAATGAAAGACTTTTGTCAAGGTGAAGGGTGCCTGTAAAGGAAAAATAACTTACCAAAGTGCTGAAATTTCCAACGCAATAGAGAAATGCTTGTCACTGACTTTGTTTCCAGAGCTTGAGCTGAAGTAGTTCTTCTGTCCACTAGAGGGGAGTGTTGATTTTTTTTACAAGCATGCAGTGCCTTTTGAATGGAAGCTATTTTTTTTTTATCTCAGTGCTTTTTGTGTGTACAACTATAGTTTGATGTCTTTAGTGTATTATTCCACATTTAGTGATTAGACTCCTACCCTGATTCCTGTAAAAATATGGAACATTTTATAGGAAATGGCACTTCATAAATTGACATCTAGCCGTGCAGTACATTTTCTAAATCTTTTTTTTTCTTCTGTTTGGTATTATAATAGACAGTAACAGGAGAGATGATGAAAGGAGTGTACAACTTTAATATTTGATAGATGCTAATTGAAATATCTTTGTGTGTGTGTCTTGACAGGCAAAGGAGAAACAAAGCGCCAAAAAAGCCCAGGAGGCCAAGTGAACAACATACACTTCACCAGAGAAGCCTCTGATTACACAGAAAACACACTTCCATCCACAAAGCTACAGTCACTCTTTCATCAGTGAGCCACACAGAGATACTGTGCGTCACCAATCATATTCATTGTAACGACCGCGGATGGTCTGCAGCACTCTGTCACCGTGGCATCCTGTGAACCATCCAGACATTAAGAACTTGCACTGCAGGTGTAGCAGAGAGACTGCCTGGAAAAAAACACTCTCTCCATGTGTGTCCATCAGCTCTAATGCATGATAGAAGGATTATGTGCTCAAATTATGTTCTGTCTTATTTTCATAATAAAATGTGTAGATGTTTGTGAACTGTTTGGTTTCATGGACATGTTTCTATAGCAGATAAGGCTTCCTCCTCGTATATACACGACCGTTCAAAAGTTTGGGGTCACCCAGGCAATTTCATGTTTTCCATGAAAACTCACACTTTTATTCATGCGCTAACATAATTGCACAAGGGTTTTCTAATCAATTAGCCTTTCAACATGATTAGCTAACACAATGTAGCATTAGAACACAGGAGTGATGGTTGCTGGAAATGTTCCTCTGTACCCCTATGGAGATATTCCATTAAAAATCATCTGTTTCCAGCTAGAATAGTCATTTACCACCTTAACAATGTCTTGAATGTATTTCTGATTCATTAAATGTTATCTTCATTGAAAAAGCTGCTTCTCTTTAAAAAATAAGGACTTTTCTAAGTGATCCCAAACTTTTAAACGTTAGTGTCTGTATAAAATCTAAGATTTGCGCATGACCGATGGGGAAGTGTCTATATAGCTGTGGCTATATAGACACTTACACACACACCTGCATGCATGCAGGCACACAAAGTGGATGATGTATGTGTTTTTTACTTTTCTCCATCTATTTTTCCAGCCAAAGTATTTAGAGTAGTGGTAGATCTTTGCCACCACCTAGTGGTGTCGCAGTGAAATGACAGCGACTGTATTGAAGGTTTCATAAAGCCATATACCAGATTGTCATAAGTTAATCTGCTACAGCATCATTTCTGCACGTTATTACCAGGTCCTGTATTCAGCATTCAGAAATTCAGATCTATGTTTTCTATGTGACTGATACGAGTGCACAATCAAGCAGCCAAGTCCTTCAAAAAACCCAGAAAAACACTGGATCAGTTTTAATGACGCATGTTTTTTGGGGTAGATTCCCGTAGCACTCTGTTGATAATCTGCTCATGGAAGTCTACATTAACCTCTAAATCAACGTCTGGATCATACTTTGCTGAGAAGCTGTACTTGGCTGATTTGCGCCTGAACAGAGCCTGCGTCTAAAGGCTTGTGTAGTCTGACGTATCTGCAGTCTGCTGACCAAAGTAGGACGTGGCGGGGTTCTAATTTTGGATCCAGTGTTTACGTACACACCTCGAGTACTCCTTGGATCTGATCCCAGTCGTCTGTTGCCAAGATCGTGCAAGGCAACAAATGAAAACCAATAGGTTTTACTACCAGCTTAAAGAGAAAGAACAGTGTGTCTGTTTTATTAACCTGTCAGGCCACATAGATGAGCAAACAAACGTATTTTCTGTGACAGTGTTCCAGTTCCGCAGGGCGTCCGTGAATACCTTTACTACTACGCAGTACTTGCTTTGTTACAGCACGTGCTAATTATCATTGCTGCTTTATCCTTTATCTTTGGCTGAGGTCAGAAAACAGAGAATGTTTGGTGTAGACAGATGCTGATACAGATGCTTCAAAAAAAAAAAAAAAAAAAAGAGCGCTTAAAAATAGCCAGACTGCTGCGTAATGGAATGTGTGCTGGGTAGGCCTACTTTAAAGGTCAAGAGAAGTTTATTTGTACAGCCCATTATCACATGCGGTTCCTCCAAAGGCTTTAGAGGCCCATAGCAACAGCAGTCCCATACCCAGACATGGAAGTCTGAAAAATAATTTGAGCATTAAGGTTGCAAATCAGAACTGTTTTTAATGACTATTTTTCAGATGAGACCTTCTGCATATTAAAATGTTTGGAAACAAACCCAAGGTTGCCTGAAATTGCTTGTTTTATGATTGTATATCAGTCAAAAACCCAAATGTCTTTAATTTTCCAATAATATCAAACAGGAAAACAGTAGAGTTCAAGTAAATGTTTGGCATTTTTAGTTGATAAAGACAAACATTTACTGGAAAAAAAGAATAAACCTTGCTAATGGTAATTCCAAGAGAAATCTAGGTATTAAGTATTTGGGCATAAACCGAAGAACTGGACAAATGGGATTTTGACATAATGCTGTGTCCAGATGAAAAGTTCACCAAAGTTATTACAGTTTTTCCTGAGGAAATCAGGGATGTCAAATTATATGTCGACCTGCCCAACAGTTCTTTGAATCAGGATCAACATGGCAGACTGACAGACTGAAACTGACATCCCTGTAGCTGAAAAATCCAACCAAGGAAACAAGCCTCAACCCTTAAAAACCTGACAGATGCACTTTGTGTCCTTTTTTTTGGGATGAATTGCTCTTGAAATACTTGCAGTGTAGCACACATCAAATGAAAGCAGGCAGGAAAAACCTTTTAACAAGTCAGCTATTTGTGTAATGAAGTGTCAGCAAGAATAATTGTTTTCAATTTCCATCGATTTAAATCAGTTAAACGTGCACCAGAATCAGAAATACTGTATTGATTGACTGAATTGCTCATGAACTCATTATTGTAAATCTTTGGTCATATACACATATGTTAACATCTATTAATATATGACAAGAAAAAGCACTTCTGGAGCTTTGTAGTTTAGCTGGGTGCATATTTGTACAGGGCTGCACAGTGGTCGGTGGTTAGCACCATTGCCTTACAGCCACTGTTCCCTCTAAACTGCGCGCGTGCGCAATTGCGCACTGCTGACACGGTCTGTCTCCGCGTACAGAAAATCTGCGCTGCGCACAAAAAAAAAAAAAAATCCAACCTAAGTTGTAAATAAAATAAACACGTAACAAGTCATTCTGTGCTATTTTTCAGTGTGAGTCAGTGAGTGACCGGTGACTGGCTGCTGCAGCCAATGATGCGATTCACATACGTATTTACCATAGACTGTATATAATGGTATTTACGCAGCTAATCAACGTCATGCGTCCTTATGTGCAGCCGCCGTTGTTGTCATAGATATGAATGAGTAGATAGGACACGCCCCTTTGAGCTGCGTACTACGGCGAGGCTAAGCTAGTGGGGGCAAAGTTTCAGTGCATTCCGTTGATGTAGATGGCGTGAAAACGGAAACAACAAGTATGCCGGCTCACTGTGCTGCATACAATTACACACTACGTCGTACGATTGAGACAAGGAAACTTGGAATGACTTTTCAGAGGTAAGAATAGTTTTTGGCTCTTTTTTCATTATGAAATCTTGTTGAGAGCTTCCAGTCTATGAGAGCTAACTAGTTAGCCACTAGCAAAGCGCTAGGACGAGCTAGCAGCTTGACAAGCAAATACCAGACGATTAATAGTAGCTGTAGTATAGTTGTACAAGCAGTAGTAGTAATACTGAAAGTACAAGCAGCAGTAGTAGTATAAAATAGCTGTTAGAGTCGTAGAAGTAGTATCAGCATTTCTAATAGTATTACAAGTTGTAGTAGCAGTACCAGCACTACCACTACTACTAGTAGTAGTCAGATTGCTATTACTACCACCAATACTACCAATAGTAGTTATAAAGCCTAACTCATGTATATCCAGATTACCATCTATGTTCTTCCTCCAAACCCATTTTATGATTGGGATTACAGGCAGTTCTTTAGGACTGCTCTCAAATAATTGAAATGTTACTAAACAAGGTTATATTTATCAAATTAAATAGCTCTGGTCTCCAGTATATTGGCTAATTCGGTTCTTTGTACTTAATTTATTAGCATGATTTCTTTTTAATATGTTGTGTACAGACTTAATTACTTCTCTGTATACTTTTCTTACTCCATGTAGGTTTCCCAGAGACTATGGGTTGAGGAGGAAGTGGAAGTTTGTCGGCTTAGACCAGGGGTCCGTTTCATGAAGCAGGTTTAGTGAAAACTCTGAGTTTGTTAACCCTGAAATGAGGGAAACTCAGAGTTTTCTGTTTCACAAAGGGAGGTAACTCAAACCAGAGACAGAGGGGTAACTCTAGCCTGTTTCACAAAGAGGAGTAACTTAAACTCTTGGTCAGTTACCGTAGTAACAGACTCTATGACTCTAACCTGGTCGGGACCAGGTTTTTCTCAGTAAACCTCGAGTTTCTCTCTGTCTCCGCCCTTTTTCAGCCACACACGCTATTTGATTTCCTCATTCATTCATTCAGCTGGCGAGTTTTGGCGAAGTCTAGTTCTGCCGTGTGTCAAAATGTCATGTCCTTTTATGAACGATCCAGTGGATGAAGGAGCAGCATTACTGCACAGAGAATTAAATATTCATCAGGAGATTGTTATCAGACCGCGCATAGATGTTCTCGCATTTCCGGACAGTTATCTTTTTGAGCGGTACTGTTTCATGTCCCAGTCCATAATCTACATCCACAACCTAATCCATCCTTACATTTACAACATGACCAACCACAGTCATGCTCTCACATCCCAGCAGATATTGTGTGTTGTGCTGCGGTTCTTTGCAAATGGAAGTTTTTTTATATAATGTCGGAGATGCAGAACACTTCAGTAAAGCAACTGTATGCAGGACGGTCAGAAAAGTGTGTCTGGCCCTGAAACGACTTTTACCATCGTTGTCGTTTTCCCTGGACATAAACCTGTCAGAGCCATCAAGGCTCTGTTTATATATATATATATATATATATATATATATATATATATATATATATATATATATATATATATATATATATATATATATATATATAGTTGGCTGAGTAGAAGTCTGTGTTAGTTTAAACAAGCTTAATTATTTAACAGAACATGATATGGATGCAGACATTTAGGCTGTGTGTGGGTTAAAACCACTACACAGTCAAACAGCCACTTAATATTTAGGCTACTTTATAATGTAAAACATGATCAAAATGAGGTAGCTCCATGAGATTATGCCGACGTCTTACCTGTTTTAAAAATGTTTTTATATTTCATCTTAAGCTCCTGCCACAAGCGCTTCTCCCCCGCGGGATTGCACCTAAATGAAATAACTTAATAGTCTACTATTCAAAGAGTTTTCCTGTAATATTATTGTGATTTAAACTTACGCATTGACTCGGGCAGCAATGTTCTCCCACACCGTCTCCCTCTCTTTTGCAGCTGCAGCGGTGTTGCACTTCTTTCTAAAAACGTGTTCAAACTCGCTATATAAGCGCATTAAGATTTCCAATTCAAGCGGTGTAGTCCTCCGCTTCCCCGTTGCCATGGTGACTCATCGAATCGGCGCTCCATTGATACTGGCTTTTCAGAGTTGTGGTGCACGCGCTTAACTCCGGGTGAAACTATTCCGAGTTGATTTAACCAACTCAAATCAGCCTTTGTGAAACTGAAAACTGAGAGTTTTCTATCTCAGAGTAGATCAACTCAGAGTTCAGGGTTAAACTCAGAGTTTGTTGAACCTGCTTCGTGAAACGGACCCCTGGTGTCATTCCATCAGTGTTAAACTTCCCGGCTCATCTTGGAAGAGTACATGCCAGAAAGACCACAACCAAGCAGCCTTGAGATCTTAAGCAGCGTTTCCCTGAGGTGGGTGTCGACGGTGTTCACAGTCAGGTCTGTGGTAATCCTGTCAAAAAACAAAACAGAAAAAAATCTAGATTATAAATCAACATGTAACCAAAGCACTCTGTGTATAACGCCATAGTATAGGATGTAGTTCAGAAAATGTCAAAGTATAGTATACTTTACTCAAGAATAACATAGTATGGCCTGTAGTTCATAGTACAGCATGTTGGCAAGAAAAAAAAACAAAACATAGATTATTGTGGTTCAAAAAGCGCAAAATGATAGGATGTTGCCTAAAATTGTCATGTATGATATGTGGTTCAAAAAATGTCATCGTGCAGTATATTGTCAAAATAGTATGTAATTCAAGAAAACATCAGAGTATAATATGTCATCTAAAAAATGCCATAGAATAATAATTTCATTGCACAAGTAAAAGTATAGTAACTTTTAAAACTGTTCAAATTCTTATATGTTGCTAAAAAACAAGAAAAACTAAAAAAAAAAAGTCACAGTAATATGTCAATTAAGAAAGCCTATAGTATAGCGTGTCACCCAACAAACATCATAGTATAGCATGTCGCTCTAAAAACGTCACAGTATAGCCTTTAGTCCACAGCTGTCAGTAGGTGAGGAGCAACACAAAAACAGTCCAAACGCTGGTTTCCAGAGGGTTAGACGAGAATTTATTTGAAAGAGTAAGTTTACAACAACACAACATGTGAGGGGGTTAAAAACAAATGGGTGTTAGTAAAATAAAAATAAATAAACAGAACTAAAAGTGAACTTCATGTTGACATTGATGGGCATTCCAACCAGGAACAAAGTAAAAGATAATCAATATGAAAAAAAACCTCTTCCTGTTCACCTCTTAAAACCCAAAAACACACCGCAGTAGCACCCTAAACTAAAACTACCAATGGGTTCCCTGTTTTCCTTTCTGAACAATTCAAAGGTCCCTCTCTATCTCCCCACACATCCACCAACCACTGGAACACATCTCCAAAGTTCTGCTGGTCCAGCTCAGCTTCCCCTCAGAAGAAGTGCCACCACCTGCCAGATGAAGGAGCCTTTTGAGAGTCAGCTGGCATCGTGATTGGACTGTACTTTGGTCTGTTCCAATCCAGCTTCAGCTCCAGAGACGGCAGGCAGGACGAGTCAACGGAGGCCGGGTGGACGAAGGCATGCAGCTGAGTACAATCCAGAAAACAACAGAGGAGGAGTGCAGGGCCAGAACAAACAGAGTAGCATCGTATGTCTCTTAGAAAACATCATAGAATAGCCTTTGCTATGAAAAAATGCCATCATATACATTGTATATTGTACAAATAACAAGTCAAAGGAAAGAGATATACATTGTAGAATTGTAGTAATTGTGGGCTGACTGATTTACTGATTATCAGTATTTTATTTTTTACTGATTTATGGTAAAAAATAAATTTAAAAATGGTGCTATTTTGGCTCTGAACCTTTATCTATCTGTGGTCGCTCTGTCTTCTGGAGTGATTTGATTGGTTATACGTCACGAATAAAACTCCTTTAACTTAACATCTGTAAACAAAGCAAAAACGTATCAACAAAGTTTTCTGTTAGAGTTTGTGTTCTTCTAAGTTTAACTCCAAGATTTTAAATACTTTCATTTACTGCAAATGAATATCTACTCCAAATGTCTCACTAATAATCATTATCAGCCTTAAAAACCCACAAAACACCCCTCTATACTCAACCACACTTAGTACAGTCCGGTTCCCCCTTCTATAAATCTGCTTGGAATCGTCCACTTCCTGTTTGTCAAAGTGGCCTTCTACCTGGACAGGTTTTGTTGGAGCTCATGCAGCAAACATTTTGGGTAACTGCACTTTAATATGGATGGATGACACTGAATTAGAGTCTGTTTTCATGAGACTGAGTTAAGATGTGTAGCTCTGTCATTAAATAGTAAATTATTTCTCAGAATTCACAGAGAAAAGTCTGAAATGTTTGCTAGGTTAGCATCCCACATGTTCTTTGGCTCAGCTAAAGCTAACTCTCCAACTTCTGGATCTCTTGAGTTGCTTGTTGTTAAAATATCTTGCTGTAGGTGCTGAAGCTCAGAAAGTCTGAGATGTTTGTTCAAAATAAGCTCATTCTCAAGTCTTATCTAAACTGTCCTCTTTTGTTTGAACTTTCCCTAAACTTAGGAGTTAATGACAGAGCAGCACATCCAGACTCAGTCTCATTTATGTAGAGATTAAACTTCAATGTCATTCATTGATGTTAAAGTGCAGTTTTTCAAATGTTTGTTGCACATGCTCCCGACCAAACCAGTTCAGGTGGAAGACGATGTGAAGAGAAAGCTCCAGAGGATGAATATCACACATTTACGTTGGAAATAAATGTCCTTTAATTAGACATTGTCATGCAAAAGTTGGATTTCGTTTTAATGATGTTCAAATCTTTGTTGAGTGTTTTGTTGATGCTGGTTTCTAAATGTTTTCTGACACTCGGCCCCAAAGATTAAAACCTTTTACGGCTCACAAGCTGCAACAATTCACACATTATCAACTATGTTTCTGACTAAACTAAGATAAAAAGTGAAAAACTGTCTGATTCCTGCATCATGAATGTAAATCTTTTTGGTTTTTATGACAGTAAACTGAATATATTTGGGCTTGACATTTTATAAACCAAAACAAGAAATGAATTACTGGAGAAAATGACACATTAATGGACAAAGAAAATGTGTTTTCCAACATATATGGCTGAATTACTCCAACATTACAAGATACATACAGTTTTAATTCAATTTTATTTATATAACGCCAATTACAGGTCAAATTGTCTCAAGACACTATATTTTTTGTCATATTTAAAATATGACAAAGTAAGAAATTCAAACCTCTTGACTAATCCAATTTATTATGTAGTTTTTAAGAGACTAATTGACAATTCAAACTTTCTCCACTAAAACTAATAAACATGAGGTCAAATGGAAGGAACAGTTTTAAATACTGCAGTCCCACAATGACAAGAATAAAGTTTGTCAACAAAAACAAAATCTGCTGGTGGATTTCATTAAAATCCTAATAAATGATAAAAAAAAAAGTGTGATACTAAAGGTTTATGGTGCTAAAAATGTCAAAGTAAAAATATCAAGTTGAACATCTGGATGGAGGTTGATAAAAATTGACCTCCCTTCATTTCTCTGGAGCGACTCCATGGATTTTATGGATGGTGGTTAAAGACCTGCTCTTCTAGTCGTCTTCCTTCTAGTCGCTGTAAAAAGTCAGTCCATCCTGGCCGACTTCAACACCTCTTCATGACAACTTGTTCTGCCTCCGACCTCGTGGAAACTCAAGAAACTCGGGAAAACCCATGGAGACTCGAAGAACTCGTGGAGACTCGAAGAACTCGTCAGGCGGGGGAAGGTGTGGTGGGTGGTGGGGGGAGGTGGGGGAGTAGAGGGGGGAGGCCGCCACCCACCTCCCCGCCTACTCTCCGCCCTGACTCCACCCAGACCCCGCCTTGGCTCCACCCATGTGGTCACTTCAGGAACTACGATGCCAAAGGGACGACGAATTTATGTTATTTTATCTGATCTGTAGCTCAGTGAGTTAAGGGTTTACCTATGGAGCTGCAGGTCGCTGGTTCAAGACCAGACCCTTCTTAAATTTTTGTCAAAATCCTGACAAAGACAAAGAAAGAAAAGTGCCAGTGGTGGGTCTTGAACCTGCGACCTTCCAGTTGGTAGTCTGTCTTCTAACCCCCTGAGCTACTCGCTCAGATACTAATTCTTCTTTTTTTTGCGCATTTATCATCTATTTTTTGTCATTTTCGAGTTTTTTTTTTAACTCGAGTCTCGACTCGACCGTTTTTCTCAGGAGGTTGGACTTCAGCCTTTGTGCTGGAGGGTGGAACCCTCAGTTCCAAGACTTTCCAAAGCCTCCACACCTCCCGAGTCCTCAGGACCTGCGCTTTCACACAGTCCGAGGACTGAAATCCTCTAAGTTCCTCAGTAGTTCTCTGTTAGTTTGAACCTTCAGACAGTCCAAGGAGTGAAATCTTAAACGTTTCTCAGTAGTTCTCTGTTAGTTTGAACCTTCAGACAGTCCAAGGAGTGAAATCTTAAACGTTTCTCAGTACTTCTCTGTTAGTTTGAACCTTCAGACAGTCCAAGGACTGAAATCTTAAACGTTTCTCAGTACTTCTCTGTTAGTTTGAACCTTCAGACAGTCTGAGGACTGAAATTTTAAAAGTTCCTGAGTACTTCTCTGTTAGTTTGAACTTTCAGACACTCTGAGGACTGAAGTTTTAAAAGTTTCTCAGTACTTCTCTGTTAGTTTGAACTTTCTGGTTAACAGAAGCCTTAAAACTTGTGACCATGAGTCTTGATTTCACATTTAGACCATCCATCTGAGTTCTTCTCAGACCTTGACCTGTGGGTTTTTTAGAAATCCTCAACAAACTTTGATTCTCTTCACTGAACAGTGAAGTTTGTGGAGATCAGAAGGTAACATTAGTTTGATAAATGCCTTCAACTAGTAGTAGACTTTATCTGGAAAGCTGTTTTCTGAAATGAATTCTTAGTAAATCTATCCACAATCAAACCAAGAACATAGAAAGAGGAAATGTTTGAAGAAACAACTTGATGTTTTCGTTTCAGACTAGAAAACGCTTTAAGACTTTTGTCTGTTTTTGCTCTTTTTGATCGTTTTATTGTCTCTTCTGTTTAATTTGATCTTCTAAAGTCTAACTGGTGTCTTTTCAAATGTTTTGTCTTTAGTTTGATTCTTCTTATACATTTAGTTTTGCTCTTTTCTCACCTTTTATTCTTTTCTAATGTCTGATGTGATTTCCAAATGTTTTGTCTTTTTAATGTTTAATTGTTTTTT